>NC_049906.1:20915777-20949959 GCF_001411555.2 Juglans regia
CTTCTAATGGTTTAGCAAGAAAAACACAAAGAAGGGTGCCATTGGGTGGGTGGCACAATGGCTGGTTAGTGTTGTTTCTTGGTAGCCTCCACTATATTTGTCTAGAAGATTAAAGCAACATCCTAGGATATATACATGGGGTGGCAGCTAGTCTTGTGGCTCATTTCAGTTATAGCAGCTAATTGTTGGAGATTTCTATGGAATTGCGAAATTTTCCTTCCATAAAGGGTTTCCTACCCATAGCAATGTAAACTTTAGGGGTTTTGCCAAAAAAAGCTGGTTGAAAAGTTCAATTTGGTTTTTGTTTTTGAGTAAGAGAGGAAAGAAGGGTGTTGATGCAGATAGCAGTCTTCATTTGTGAGCCAAGTTACATTTCTAATAAGAAGATAATAAATTATACAACCATCATTGGAGAGGAAATACGCTGAACCAAATACATATACAAAGAGTAAAATAGACTTAGGGTTTGAAGATTCAACAGTTAAGTTCCTTTAATCCAGAAGCAATCAGATGAACCAAAACAATAATATGTCCCAATGGCCAACACATTGTAAAAGGGGATGAAACTATTCTTCAAACAAAAATGAAAGAAAAGAAATCCCTGCTAGTCACAAAACATGTAAAACAAATTAACAGGTTGAGAACAAACCATATCTTTCTTGAAACTCTGGTGTGCTCTGCAAGAACTCCAACCCTGGATGAGCTGCCAAAAGTTCTTGAAGCACAGGTTTGAAGTCATCCTGTTGCCAAGTAGGACATTCTCAACACAAAAGTGAAATATAGATTGACATAGGAACTAACTTTGACAATCAATTAATACCACACATTTGATTCAATAAATGTGGCTTCGGCTGCAAAGATATCTCACATTTTGAGCTAAAGAATATGGAGAAGAACAAGAGATATAAAACAACACAAAATACCTGGATAAGAAATTTGACATCCGGTTGCTTCAAAATAGTATATATTTGGGTTGCTATATCCATTGTCAACATGTTTCCATTAACCCAATACTCAAGAAATGCATCCCTACGAAACATGTTAAAAACTTAAGCAAACAGAAAAGACAAAAATAATGCAAGGACAATAGACTCAACAGCTTCTACATGAAAAACTTCAATAAACATTAGGGAAATCTCTATCTATGTCTTTGTTTTCCGGTGTTCCTAAACTATCATCCCATTATAAGCAAAAGATCAAATGTAACACGCCAAAGGAGGCCCAAGCCACATATGGGCCCATAGTCCAAAATGACTAGTCAATGGTACAATTAGATCCCCTTAAAAAAATTATAAAGAGCAATGGCTTCTCCCACAAGCAATGTGGGATCACATTCACCACTTATAAAGATCAAATGTAGCACCCCAAAGGAGGCCAAAGCCACATATAGGCTCATACTTCAAAAGGACTAGTCAATGGTACAATTGGAGCCCCTTAAAATCATTAAAAAGAGCAATAACTTCTCCCTCAAGCAATGTGGGATCACATTCACCACTTATACTCACTACAAGGTATCACAATCTCCCCCCTTAAATATCCAACATCCCGGTTCGGCCATTCCATCATAGATCGCATAAATCCCACATTTCTAGTCGAAATTGGCTCTAATACCATTTGTAACACCCAAAGGGACACTCGAGCCACATCTAAGCCCATACTCCAAAAGGACTAGTCAATGGTACAATTAAAGCCCCTTGAATCATTATAGAAAGCAAGAATTCTCTCCCAAGCAATGTGTGATCTCATCTACCACTTATACTCAATTATAGGGTATCACATCAACAGAACTAGAAACTCTAACATGAGTTTTGAGTGGTACAATTAACTTCTAAACATGTAAAAAATATATATGAAAAGCTCAACAGCTATGAGCCTTACCTAATTCCTATCAATAGTCAAGACCTAAGCGAAAGGAACCTATAATATAACAAAGCTTATTTAGTTCACACCTAAAGTGCTAGAAGTGCACCATGTTACAATTTCATGAATTATGACCTGTGGAATTAAGTATACTATTGTCCTACTTCCAATATTAATCTATTAAATGGCTAAAATAATAACAATAATGAAATTAAAAAAATACACACTTTCCCTTAGATGAGAGAATCTACTTGACTATATTAGGGCCCAAAACCACCGTAAAGCCGCAACTCAAGTACATAGGGGTATACAAGAGAGACGCCTATCTAGAAGATGAAAAAGATACTAAACTCATGTAACTCGAATCCATTAAAGCATATAGATACAGTCCAAAGGAAGAGAGTGTTGATAAAGAAATTCTTGAGTTCCTCCATCGTCCACTCACGGTCCTTGAAGGTTCTTTTTTTTTTAATCAGTAAATAAGAATTGTATTAAAATAGGCAAAGATAAGTACACGAGACATATACAAGAGCGACACCTATGAAGTAAATCATGTATGTTCATGCCATTAAAGGCTATTAGAATCGACCAATGGAGTAGAGTATGAAAAATAGGCGTCCACTCACAGTCCTTGAAGGTTCTATTATTTCTCTAATTCAAAATACAACAAAATGAAGTAAATAGGGGACATCTTCCATATTCTTGAAATTTTTGTGAGCTACCACATAGTCTTCTCCAGGATCTCCTCAATTCTTCTAGGCATGACCCAAACCATTCTAACCCACCTGAAGAAGTCATTCCATAGGCCAATGATGAAAGATAAGATGAGCTCGACAACAAATAGTCAAATTACTAAAACAATAAAAGGTGTGGTGGGCTAGTGTTAAGGAAAGAAAAGGGACTGGTCTAATGTGATATGGCAGGCTAAATCATGCCTTAAGGCCATAGGGGGCTTGGACCAAGAAAGTAAACTAAAATGACCTAGCTTTTATAGACTTATGTAATAGGCTTGTGCTTATCATCTTCAACCCGTGGCAAATCCAATTTGGGCCCAGGTCTCTCCACAATCGCGGGGGTGCCCAGAGACAGTGAAAAAGACTTATTTGCTTTTACTGCCTTGGGATGGCCTTAGGTGTGAGAACCGCAAAGGCAACCCTAGAAGAATACATCACTTAGTGATGACCTAACCATAGAGAAATTCATAACTTGCACTTGAGATCTTTTAAACTCGAGGGAAGAATGCATTTAACACATTTAAGACTCGGTTTAAAAAAAAAAAATAGTGCCACGTGAGAGCCATGTGTCACCTACTTGGCAAATCCCAGAGTTCCAAGTGGCGACATGGAACGCCTCTAGTGGAAAAGACTAGGACCCACCTCCTCAAGAGTTTAAGACTCATCACTTGGATGCTTGACATGTGGCATTCACATGGACCAATGGGGAGCCGCCACCTCACTATGGCCTTGCCATGTCACCCTCCACCTCAGCATGAACAGTAACCGGTCATAGACCTAACCAGCCACAAACTCAATCTCAAACCACCCTTAGTCAAGCACAAGAAGCTTTTGGAAAAATATCACACATTAAGGGATGGAGGACCAAAAAGGACCAACCACCACAAGAGGACTTGCACCTCCTTGGCCAGGCATCCCACTCACACAGCAGCCCCATTTGTTTAATTTTTCTTGCCTCAAAACTCCCTCAATCCACCTGACACATGTACATGAGGATGAAGACCAACACTAAGACCAAATGGCATAATTTTGGGTTGGCCACCCAAAGATTAAATTAAATATATGAACGATGTTAAGTTATGCATTTTATTTAAAAGTGAAATTTTTATTTATTAAATTGTTTATTGTATAATGTATTTGCTTACCGAGTATTTGACTCACTATTTGCTTTTATGTCTCAAACATTCCAGGCATTCAAGAGGAAGGGGCTATTGGAAAATTGCTAATATTTTCATGCTATTGGAAATTTTCACGAAATTTATATGCTTATGAATTCTGTAAAAACTACGACTATTTGAGTTTATTAATAAATCTTCATTATGCTTTCGATGTTTATGGAATTCTCTTATAATCTGGCTCACAGAATAGTAACTATAGTAGCATCTCTAGTCCAGGAGGAGGGGCTGTTGCAAGTAAAATAAGCTGAAAGTGAACTCGTCACATTGTCACCCCCAAGTCCTAGTAAATAAGTTTGGGTTGAACTCCAACTGCCAGATTTGTCTTATTGAGTTAAGATTCTATGATTTGATTTTTTATATTTTATTATTGTTTGATTGTATGAATTTTGGGCTTCTATTTCACATGGTAGTAAGTGGGTTTTGATATTGGGCCTGCTGCCTAGCCCACTGGGCTGCTTATTGCGTTAGCTCGGTTCCCAAGTAATTTAGAATAGTTGACTTGTATATATATATGGAATCCTTCCCCCCCCAAAAGTCAAGTTTGTGCAGATTCACAGGGCTGCTAACAGCCCAAAGCTCTGAGACTTTCCTTAATTAAATAAGGAATTATGTCATGTAATTGCTGGAAATAGGACTTGGGAAGTTTCCTAATCTGTTGGGCAGCAGGATTTCGAATTTTCTGAATACAATAGGCAAGATTTTTATTCTTATTGAGAGATAGGAATAGATTAGGAAAGATCTATTTTCTTTTATGGCAGTTGTCGAATGGCAAGCTGTCACAATATGGAAATTTCCCATTAAAGTCTGCCAACTTCCCATATATGTTTTAGGAAAGATATCAGACAAAATCAATAAGGAACCTTCCTAGAATCATGCTGAAGACCCCTTATTCTTGTCCCAGTCTAGAGCTGTCACGCCCTCCAGCTTGACTCCCATTTAAATTTTCAGATTTTCCTCATAACTTCAAGGCTGTCTCTCCTCTGTGAAAATCATGAACCATTCAACTCTCTTTAATGCAAATCAAGGCTGCACCTATGCCCAACAAAACCCTAATCTATCTCTCACAAAATTCGAAATAAGGAGCTGCCATAATTATGCCAGCAGCCCCCTATGCCCATATCTCAACCCTTAGGTCCAGAAACCCTAAAATTAGCTTCTACCCAAGTGAAACCCTAGTTCCTACTTGTGCCACCAGACTCTAGGGACTTCTTGTTCCTCTATTTTTAACCCACTGCCACAGAAGCCACAACAGCCTCCATGCATACCTTGTGCCACCCTTCTACCTTAGAGTAACTCTATACACTTGCTGCCCTCCATAAGTTTCGTATCATCAAAATGTCAAAGGATTCTCAAGGCTGCTACCTCATTGTGCCGCCCTTCATTGGCCTCATCAGTGGTTTTCCTCCATCAAAAGCTTGAAGGAAAGTGTTAGAAACTCCCTACACAGCCTGCTGCAACCTGGTTAAGTACTAGTCAAATTCAGCTTTATCATTCCATTAAAATTCGAACTATAGGCCTTAATCACTGTTATGTGCTGAATTTGTTGTTTATCTAGCATGGATGATATGTTATGAAAATCATTCTTCTGTTATGTTATGCTTATTGATTATCATAAATGGATGCCATGTCACGACAATCATGCTAATATGCCATGTTTAGTACTATGCCATGCATATGAATATGACATGCTATGAACATCATGAAGTCAACACGTTCACATGCATCATGATAAGATAAGAAAGAACTCATGTGAGTGATAAGTAAACTTTAATGCTTGGTCTTGAGTTATGCATGGATGTGCAAGCCACAAACCTAAGTGTGGTCCACCATATGTTATGTTATACTGATATACATATGTTATGATGGCCATTATGCCAGTGAAAAACAAGATTAACGTCATGCATGGAATATATTAGATGCATAGAGTAAATCATTCACTCATCCATGTTACATGAATTGCCATAATTTCGTCTTAAATTCTGTATATGTTACTGTTGAATGATCCATATTCTATATATATAAGTATGATTATGCATGGACATTTTCAAGGTCACATTAACAGTATAATGTGCTCTTCACTGAGTCTTCAACTCGCTATTTGAAATATATTTTATGTTTTAATGTCTTAGGTGATGATGATGTGAACACCGAGCAAGAGGCCAGGAATAGATTTATTTTACCGGTGTCTTAGACCTTACAATAGGTGTTATTGCCACATAGAACTAATTTATGTTTACATGTTATTACGTTTAGTTTTATCAATAAGATGTAAAATTTCTATGATGTTGAATCTCTATACCAGCCCTAAAGTTACGTATGCACATAACATTTTCCACCTATGGGAAGGGGTGTTACACACATTGAATACTACTCGTGACAGAGACTTGCCATCATAATTTGCAAAACTACCATGAGTATTTCCCACTTCAGCCAGAGAGGGTTCTACACTGCTCTTTCGTGCACAATACATGCTTTGATAATTGTCTAACCATAAAATGCACTTCATTCACTTAAACACTCCAGTCAGCTCAAAATCTGGTGTCAGAACCTTGAAGTATGACTATCTAATCCATGTTTGTCAGACCTAATTGTATATCATACTGCCCAGGATTCTGCGAGAGCTATGATATTCATCCTTCATCCTGGTCAAAATGTAAATACCACAGAAGTTTCTTCATAAATTTGCCGGCAGTCAACTTGGCATAATCTAAAACTTATGAAGAGAGGCATCAAGAAACCCTCAACATGTAAGCTTGTTATGAATGGCAGTGTTAAGCCTATCATAAAAGTGATGTTACTCTAATTAAAAGCAACCATACCGAACAGGGACATTGGAGCGAAATATGCTCAAAACCATTCTTTGGGGAAGGGGTGAGGACTTTAATAATTGTTCAGTTCAGTGGGCAAAGGAGCACATCCGGGGTAGAACTTCTAGTATAGCAGAGAAAACATTCTGATATTTGAGTTTTTGTAAAGTATGAAAAAGAAAATCCCATTGAATTTGAGGCAGACATCAAACATTAAGAATACACGATATGTAGTAAAAAGTTAAGATTAGACAATAACCACTCCTTTCTCCTACAATGGCAAGTGCACATACCTCGTCACAAAACCAGAGCTATTAATATCAATCTTTCTGAAAAGGGGCGTGGAGAAGAATGATGGTAGCTTGCACACATCCTTAGTAACTGATTTAAATTCTGACATACAAAACAGGGAATTAGTATATAGTTTTAGAAGTATTACTTACATCGATGGTTATATCTCACCATGCATCTGAAGCCCATCCAACTGGCCACAGAAAAACTGATTAGCTCTAAGTAAACATTGCTCTTTTAGTTCATTTGGAGGTGGACGCCCATTTTGAAAGTAAAACTGCAAGCATTGCAAGTATCCATGTAAATTTTTTTTAAGACATGGAACCTCACCAAAGCAGGCCCTTTGGACTCATCTAAGGTGTAAATCCCAAATACAAAATCACACCCATAAAAAGAATGTATCAAGTAATCCATGGGAATTCTAGTGCAGAACTGAACCCAGGATACTAAGTCTACAACTCATTCCAAATCAGTCATTTGACCACTAGACTGCACCTTGACAGGTACATCCAAGTTAAAAATTATCACCATCAAACCCCAGAAAAACCAGTCTAGAAAGTTAAGTACAAAGGGAAATAGCCATCTAGAGAATGAGAATAGCAACTAATGCAATCAAATTTTATTTTGAAAAATGATTATTGAAGTTCTGTCAAACCTGAGGTATCAATTCTTTAACTGGCTCACTAACCACTTTCAGGGGTGAAGCTAAATTTGAGGGACCAGCCCTCTGTTTCATTATCCGAGGAGAACCAGATATACTTCTTGGTGACAACGGGGGGCCACTTCCGGCAGGAAACATAGAAGGCAAAATATTGGAGGAAGCATGTGGACTGGAAGAGTTTCCAGGGACATTCAAGGGACCACCTGCCTTTACTTCGTTAACCAATGATGTCACCTGAAGCAAGATAAACAAGGAAATTAAAAAAAACACTCCTTACATTGGCATCAAGGGGAAGCTCACATAAGCTAATTTGGCAAGCAAGAAAGGATATATCAAAGTACTTGTTGAAAATTTAACTTGGTTATCTGCCAATACCCTTATACAATGAGAAGGCGGCAAGTTTTGTGAAATTATTGATCAGAAAACATGCTAACGAAAAAACTATGTGAAAACAATATGAATTGCATTCTATTAACCATTAATTAGAGATAAGTAGATAAAATAGATAATCAATATCCCAACAGATCCAAATAAATAACCTGGCATGAAAATCTCTTTTCTTAAATGATATGTAGACACACAACTCACTTGCCCTCCCCACACCTTAATTATGAAGGAGGAGATGCATTATAATTGGAAATTATGATAACCTCCTTTCTCAAATTGGAACAGTCCCACATCAAGATTTCAAACTTTGCAATGATTAAATTTCCCAAATCCAGCTTATATTTATATATAGTGAACCACGAGTCCTATTATCCTATGAAATTAACACAAAGCGACACGTATCATGCAACCAAGTCCTGCCATAAGACCCTCCCTGGAACCAGCACCACGTTGGCACCACCATCAATTTGCCAGCCACTATTAATCCATCGCCTCCTGCATCTGACCCTCTGCAACCACAAACTACCGCCACCACAAACAAGCTACTACTGCCAACAGAAATTAGAAAAATATTTGCCACTTACCCACCAGCCCTACTACTATATATATGAGCCTTCAATATTTTTTTGGTGACAAAAGATTTCTTTGAAGGGCAAAATCTTCCTATTGTCTGGAGAGTAAAATCAAAGTCAATTGCTGTTTCCCCAAAGTAAATAAAGATAATTTTGAATTCATAATCTGAGAAAACAACTGCATCTTGAATAATTTACTCATTGAAGTTGACTTCAACGACAGCCAGATATTACGTCAACAAAACTCCACTCTCTTGCAAACTCTCATGGCAGCCGTTTAAGATAGTAATAACCAACACAATCTCAATCAAATTCCAAAGTCTGACGTATCTTAGGTCAGGGACCTAAAAACAGATAGGGCAATTCCTGAAATTAGAAGGCTTAAATACCCATTATCACAACCAGAAGCCTTTCTTAGCTACACTTTTTTTTCTTTCTTTTCTTTTTTATTGGCTCCCGGAGTTACTAATTTCGGGGGTGCAGGCCCTCAGCATTTTTCTTAGTTACACTTGCATAACACAATACTAACAACCCAGCAACCACGAACCTAAATATTAACTATGGCCATACAACAAACGATCATTCATCTTACTAGATAATAGCCAAATTTTCTAGTTGAATTTCAAGCGATAAAATTTTCATTTCCAGATAGAAATCTCATTTAGAGACCTCTACCAATTGTGCCAGAAATTAAAAATAAATCACTATGCGCACAAATAAATACCTACATTCCTTGAAATTGTATAGTCCTACTCGCAGTCTTTTTTCTTCCAATAAACAAGACATAAAAGACTGCATTCGTAAAGCAATGAAAAGTAAATTCCACATTCGTAAAGCTATGTATTTCAAGCTACCAATGCAAGCGAAACATTAAATTATCAAAGCATTACTCATACATACCTGCCGATTAGAGTCGGGAAGCGAGAGCCACAGCTCGAAGAGCTTCTCAACGAAGGCCGGGTTCGATTTGAGGGTCAGAGGAGACACCTCCGGGAGCTGCAGAATTTCAGCGTCGAACAACGCCGCATCTGTCCCGATCTCCATACTCATTAGATTAGGTCCCCCTACTTCTCTCTCATCCACAATTATCAAATCAGAAGAACCCTGCAAACAATCGAACCTCGAAGAAGTTGAGTTTCGAGATTCAATGCGGTTTGTTTTGATTTTCAAAGGGGTGAGGGAGCGGGAGAAATCTATATCCTGGTGGAATTGAAGGATCGGAGATTAAAGAGAAGGGAAGAAAGAGCAAGAGAGTGACGGAAAGTTTTTGTCAGAGATGGATGCGATTGGAGAGAGCGGGAGCTTTGGGAAATGGCACCGGAAACTGGGTGAAATTGCTGAAGAACTTACACGTGCCCATGTGCTCGGATCATGTGCACTAGTTCTATTCTCCGTTTCTTTTTCTTGCATTTTTTCTGTTCCGAGTGCGTTTAAAATTTTTTATTTTCCCTTTGTCATTTATTTAGGATTTGGATAAGAAGGTTTGGACAATGAGTTGGTTGAATTGAATTGAGTTGGATTAAAAGTTAAAAGTTAAATATAATATTGTTAAAATATAATTTTTTATAAAAACTCTACATGAAGTCGACTTCACGCACCCCTTATGCACGAAGATGACATGGCATGGGCTAGGTTAATAAAACGATGCGCAATGCAGTGGGTGGGAGACGAAATTGAAACAACAAAATGCAGGAAGATGCCTTTATTGAAACGGCGCATTTTGGGATTAAGCTTCAAACAACCCTAAATGAAAATGTTGTGTTTCATTCTTCCCTAGGTCACGCGTCTCACCCTTCTCCTTCTTCCCCATTCCCCCCGTAGCTTCTGGACTACTGAAGCGTAATCCTAACCCCTCCCTCCTCGTTTCATTCTCGTCCATGCCGTTCACTCCGCACTATGCAAGTCAGTTCAGCCTCCTTGAAGCATTGTCGACGTCGTTGTTCAGTCACCATCGATATGTCTCTCTCTTTGTATTTTTGCTTTGATTTTGACTGTTTGTAATCGTTATGTGCTAAAACCCTAATATGAAGGGGGTCCCTTGATAATCATTGGTTGTCTAAAGACAACGTATTGGAAGTCTTGTGGATATGTATGTTTGAATCTAGGATGCAATTTCTTCAGTTGAAAATATTAGGTCTTTAATTTGTATTTGTTGGATGAATTCTATAATTTGGGTACGAGGTGGCTTGTTTCTTAGGACAACCCAATATACCTAACACTAGATTGGTTTGTGGATTAGAAACAAGGACACCATGGTACGAGTGACCCTCGCTGCCACCTTAAGATAGTTTTAAGCCAAATTTTGGCTTAACTAAATGGAACCCTTTAGACCTAACACTAGCCCTGCAACCCGGCCCACCAAAGGCACTTTTGGACCTGACCTGACTTGGCCCAACGCCTAGATAGGACGAAACTAACCTAACCCGCTCGACACATTCGGGTCAGGTAAAAACGTTTGGTTTTTTTTTCTTACTCATGAATACTACTTGGAGAAAACTACTGCTTTTAAAATTTATCAACCTGTTTTTATAGTTTATCAACCACCTTATACATTTATCACAAAAATAGTAAAAATTAAAAAATAATACAATAACAGTAACATGTCCAATCAAGACTGATAAATTTATCATATATATCATTTATAAAACATGTACAATAAATGAATCCTCCGACTAGGGTATACTGTACATCTCATGACTAGCAGCTTGTTGAGATACTATAGTTTGTGAAGATGCACTGCATAAGACTATTATAGAGTGGTCACCCATCTCATTCCTTTGTTAAAGCATCTCTTACAACTCTATAGCATGAGAATCATCACAAAAGCAGAGGAGAATAAATGATACCACAGATAAATTTTATCATACATGTTATTGCATATATCATATATAATAGTAATATATGATAAATTTTATATGACTCAACTTATTGTAGAGAAAAAACATACAAGAATGACAATTGTAAGGGGATCCCCTCCCTCTTTCTATAAGCCCAAATAACAAGCCCATGAGGGACCTCAAGAAAAGGGGAGGTCTAGGAGAGCACAATTTGGCCCAACGATCCTCCTTTAAGAGAAGTCACTAGGCCTCTGTGGAGCACTCGGCCCATAAGCAAAACAACCACGAGAAGCAATCATCAGGCAAGAAAGACAAACGATAGGGATTGATGAGACTCGCCGCCCTGACACCTAGTAATGTCTGGCCCTCGCGAACCTGTACAGGCAGGTAGATGAGAGATGTGGAGGACCCTCGATCTCTTGACAGTAGGCATGGAGAGACTCGGCAATGACCACTCGTAGACAGAAGTTTAGTTAGGAAGCCACGCCACATTAATGGCACTGCTCCCCAGACTCTACGCTACATTAATGGCGCCATTCTAGGAGCCATGCCATATTAAAGGATTTTGACCAAACAACAGTCGCGGCGACGTGAGCCCCATAAGGCAAGGTATAGGGTGTCCCCACCCAAGAACCTTGTATAAAAGTCAACCCCCAAGTACGAAGAACTCTCTCTGATCTCTAGAAGCTCCCGCAAAAACTACTAAGGAGATATACTAACTTAAGCATTAGAGACTCCCCAACCTCCACTAAGGCTCCTCTCTCCCTTTGTTTCCTTAAGTGAGCAGGTGCTTGGATTAAGACCCAAGTTGCTGGAACTCGGCCCAAAGGTGTACGAAGCATGACGTTAACAGTGGCACCGTCCGTGAGATCTCTATAGACTTCATGTGTCCATCGTATGCCTGCGACAACTCGTTCTCAGATAACTTGGGGACAAGAAGAAGCAACATCAACAAACATGGAAGCAAGGCTCGCAGCGACAGAGGAACTGGTAGGAAACCTAACTACCGAAGTATAGACCCTCCAAAAAGAGAACGAACCACTCAGAGTAGCCACCTATGGACCAGAAAACAATGTAGGGCCAAGCAACAGTGAGCATGTAGAATCTAGAAATGTAGGAGGAGGAGGTGACGCAGAGGAAGAAAAAAGAAATATGCTAGGGTATAAAGCCACCTTTGAGGCATACCCTTCAGAATCCATGGCACCTTCTTGGGGTGACGGCACCTCAAACTCCATGATAACAGGCACCTTGAAGTTTGACTTCAGTGACTCCAATTCGCTAGGAGTCGCAACCGACCAGTAGGAAGACCCATCAAACCATGGGGCTCAGTACGAACCTCGAGAGGATCTAAACCCTCGAGAGTTCGTGAGGAGTCAAAAGGTTTGACATGCTTGGTGCTTTTGGGAGTAGGGTGTGAAGAGTTCTTGGGAGCCATGAGAATGTCAAGATGAAGGAAAGGGAGGCAAAGTACACAGAAGAAGGATTCGAAGAAAAGGAAGGAAGCACAAGGGATTTTGAGAAAAGAAGGTGAAAGCAAAAAACTAAGGTAGGCTCCAAATGACGATGGGGTTGGGGTTTAAATAGGCCCTAGTGATGGTTTAAATAGGCCACATGAGGCCAGCAAGCCGAGCACGAATCCCACATCGTGTACTGCATGATGTGACGCAGAGAGAAAGAGCCGTCCGACACCATCAATGCTAGGAGAACTGAACGGATGCAATCAAGTGTCAAGTCCCACTGTCAGAGGACGAGCCACTATAGTCGAGAGAGGAACCGTCACCTAACACCATTAATGACGAAAAGGGCCATACGAGCACAATCAAGCTCCAACAGCCTGACATGTGCCATGGAGCCAGGAAGAGTAATGATTGCCCATCTCGAAAGAGGGAGAGTACAACGGAAGCAACCTCGCAAAAATAAGAACAAGAAGATAAAGGCAAGAATAAATTCCCACCGGACTAGTTCGATAGGAATTGGCGGGTTAACTGTAAGGGGATTTTCTCCCTTTCTATAGGCCCAAATAACAAGCCCATGAGGGACCTTGGGAAAAGAGGAGGTGTGGGAGAGCCCATTCCAGCCTAATGATCCTCCTCTAAGAGAAGTCATTGTGCCTATGCGAAGCACTCGGCTCATAAGCAAAACAAACCCAAGAAGCAACCCTCATTCAAGAAAGACGAACAATAGGGACTGATAGGACTCACTGCCTTGACACACCCCAGTAACGCCTGACCCTCGAGAACCTGTACAAATAGGTGGTCAAGAGATGTGAAGGACTCTTGATCTCCTGACAGCATGCATGGGAAAGACTCGACAATGACCACTCATAGGCAGAAGTTTAGTAAAAAAAGTCATGCCACATTAATGGTGTCACCCTAGGAGCCACGCCGCATTACAAGATTCTAACCAAACAACAGTCGAGGCGACGTGAGCCCCATAAGTGATGGGAACCAAGATGAGCCTAGTCTTAAAGGTCATTTGCAACTTCCAGATGGGCCAAGAAGATCAAAGAGACAATGCAATGATTGATGCAATCCACTTGGGACAAGTTTAGTAAGAGCCCAACATTCAAGATGAGGTTTGAAGGATGAAGATCCAGTTTTAATTCATTTGATCAGTTACGGAAGAGGGCAACTACAAGACTTAAAGGCTTTGGCCTCTTGAAGGGTTTCAGCTTATTTAATTCATTTAAAGAAATTATTTTATTAGTTTAAAATAATTGAGTTTATTATGAGAAGCACTTAAGGGGGCCTATGCAAGGACATGTTGGGAAAGTTATTATTTTATTGAATAGGATTACAGTAGCCGAGTTACTGTAGCACGGCACTGTAGCCGCGGCACTGTTCATCCAGGGACACTTTTGGAAGATGGGAGTTTATTTTGTCTAGGGTTTCATTAGGTTTTGCTTTAAATACTCTATGTAGCCTCATTCTAAGAAGTTTATGAAGTTTATGAAATTTGATGAATTTATTCATTGTGAGTTGAGTTTTACTTCTTTTGTTCTTAATTGAACTTTTGAACTTATCAAAGGTAAATCACAACCTTTGTGGCGTTCCTCCTTTGTAATCTGGGTTCTTGAGACGGGTTCTTCAACGGGTCTAGATTTTAATATAATCTAGGTTCTTGAAACGAGTTCTCATCGGGTCTAAGTTCTCCATCCATTGACTTAATTTTGGCTTTCTTGGGGTGTTTTCAAATTGACTGTGGGTTCAATGGATTCCTTTCCCGCAGGTTCATATCATTTGATATTCAGAGCAAGGTTTCCAATCAGGTCTGATTCTATATTTTAATTCTAGCATCCTTAAATTTAATTCTAGGGCTTCATTGTTCTAGGGTTGCCAAAAAAAAAAAAATGAAACAAAAAGTAGGCTGTCGAAATTCTTAAAGTTTTGGGTTTGGCTGAAATTTGCATCACCTAGGGTTTCCAAATTCTAGGGTTTCCTGCATCTCTAAGTTTGTCAGTTGCTTGGAGTGTCGTTCCATTGATTCTCTTCTACTTCATTGTCCATGCTTGTGTGTTTGAATTCAATTGTTTGGTTTTCACAATTGAATATTGTTGTTTGTGGATGAATTAGAGAAAAGAAAAAGAAAGGAAAGGAAAGGAAAGGAAAAGAAAAGAAAATTCGAAAAAAAAAATAGAAAGAAGAAGAAGAAGAAAAGAGAAGGTGACGTATTCAAAGTTGCTACATAGTTACAACAAAGAGAAAGAAAGTATTTGTTGATTGAGCTTTTATCATCATAGGAGTTGAATACATCTTTCTAGTTGGTATCTTGTTTTATAATTACTCTTTCTCTCGTTTAGATTCCTTGAGTCTCGTGTCATTTTATTCATTCCTTGTTTCATTGATCTATATTACTGGTTGGAATAATACAAGGTTGTATTGTCTTGATTTAGTTCAACTAGTTCTTAAAGAACTTGAGCGGGAAAACTATTGAGGTAAAAGGCAAGAGAGTGTGAGACTATTATCGGGAAAAAGCCATTAAGAGTGAAACACTAGTGGAGTGCCATTATTGAATGTAAACACGTAAGGGAGTGTGTGAGGTTTTCCACTAACATTGTTTTTGTGCAGCATATTATGATGTCTCGTAGAAGTGACTTTTCACCAAAGGGGATGGCAGATAACTCATCATTTGTGTTGCAAGCCATGCAACAACTGTTTGAGCGGTTGAACTTGGTATTAGGAGAAATGAGGGATAGTATGGATAATCAAGAAGCAGTTATTAGAAATCTGCAAGGTGAGAGAGATAGGAGGCGACGTGAGCCTAGAATTGAGAATGGGTATAAGAATGAAGAGTTTGGTGAGGATGATCTTAACATCTGAAGTTGGATTGGGTGGACATAGAGGAGTTAGGCATGGAAGAGGACTTAGGGCAAACTCAGGGAGTCGGGATAGAGTAGATAAGAACCTTGGGAGCATCAAAATGAAAATACCATCATTCCAAGGTAGAACTGACCCTGAAGTTTATTTAGAGTGGGAGAAAAGAATAGAGTTGGTGTTTGATTGTCATAATTACTCTGAGGAGAAGAATGTGAAGTTAGCTGTAATTGAGTTCACTGATTATGCGACTATTTGGTGGGATCAATTAGTGACTAATAGGGGTAGGAATCTTGAGAGACCTATAGAAACATGGAGAGAGTTGAAAGTGATTATGAGGCGGAGATTTGTACCTAGCCACTACTATAGAGACCTCTACCAAAAATTACAAAATCTTATACAGGGGTCTAGGAGTGTAGAGGATTACCATAAGGAGATGGAGGTGGCTATGATTCGAGCCAATGTAGTGGAGGATCGGGAGGCCACGATGACAAGATTTTTGGGTGGGTTGAATAGAGAGATAGCCAATGTAGTTGAGTTGCAACATTATAAGGATGTAGAGGATATGGTGCACATGACTATGAAGGTGGAGAGACGGCTAAAAGGAAGGGGTACATCAAGGTATACTTCAGTTTCTAGTACTCCTTGGAAACCAAAGTGGAACAAAAATGATCAAGCTGTAGCAAAGGGGAAGACCGAACTACCAAAGGGAAAAAATTTGGGTGAGGCTGAAATCTCAAGAAAAATAGAGAATGAGTTGAAAAACAATTGTGAGGCCGAGAGTTAAAAAAAAGAGGAGACTGAACGAAAAACAGAGAGTGAAAAGAATAAAGAGAGTGAGAGGAATAAAGAGAATGAGGCCGAAACTGTGACGCCAGCAGATTCCGCTTGGGATCGGACGGACATCTGAAGCGTCGGGACATGCAACACAAGGTTACCTGTCCCCGTTCATGACATATAAGATGTAATGTTCCTAACATGCATCTAGCATTATGCAATATTCGCAGCGGATAATTTTTTTTTT
Organism: Juglans regia; assembly: GCF_001411555.2. NCBI lineage: Eukaryota > Viridiplantae > Streptophyta > Magnoliopsida > Fagales > Juglandaceae > Juglans > Juglans regia. The sequence goes on from NC_049906.1 coordinate 20,932,442, forward strand.
TTTTTTAAAAGCAATACTATGCACCAAACTTATGATATCCCAAATACTTACAACATACTTCATACATAAAAACATATTAAACAACTAAGATCACAACACTAGTCCAAAATGGTTGTGAACAAAAGAGTGCTGGAGATTGAACTCCACAAAATACAATTAGTAACCTAAGGCAACTACGTCTAAGTCACACCGTCGCTTAGTCGACTGTTTCCAGTTGGTTGTTTTCTGGTTCTCCTTCCGATCCTGTAACAAAATCTACCATTCGGGGGGAATGGTAGTTGGGACTACCATAGTGAGATTTGATTACAAATCTCAGCAAGTTAACAAAAAACTTCACACAGGTTAATGATGCATGCATGACAATAAATGCATGAATGCACAATCAAAGTCAATAGTAAACATAACATAACTTGACATAACATGGCATGAGATAATAGGCATAACATGACTTGACATAACATGGCATGGTATAATAAGCATAACGTGACTTGACATAACATGGCATGAGCTGACATAACTTGAACTGAAACTGAAACTTAGCTTGACGTGACATAAACGTGAAACTTGACATGAACGTAAACTTGAACGTAACATAACGTGAAACATGACATGAACGTGAAATACATGAACTTGGAATCTTTCTCAGTAGACTTAATTAAGTGACCATATGGGTGCTACACAGGTCCCCTTGAGCCGTGTGTCCCTGCCGATTACCGCATCACAACACAGGTGTCTATACCAGCTGTGAGTGCGTTAATACGTACTCCACAGTTGTTGTGGCCCCACGTATCCTACGTGTCACAATTGCTGTGTCTCACGTAGTGTATGCTCCACAGTTGTTGTGGCCCCATACTTCATGCTCCACAGTTGTTGTGGCCCCATGAATTGTTTGTGCCACACTTGCTGTGGACACACGTAACATAATGTGTGGCACCATCGGCGTTAGTGCCTGGCGCGCTCCGGTGACCAGCTAATTAGGCCCCATTCGCAACCTGTTGACTGTACTTCGTCAACCCAGGGAATTTCACACCTATTTAGACACTCCAGCGTGAACAAAGGAGTTTCACTAGGATATTACCCCATCCTAGCGCTTAGGGTCGTGATTGACATGAATAACTTAACAAGATTGTTCTCGAGATACACAAACTGTATTCGAGACGGGATGACATGGATACGAAAAGACAGAAGTCCTGACGTAGCGTAACGTGACGTGAACGTAAGATGACAGACATGACATAGTTGGGACATAAATTTAACAGAGTACATTTCATAACATGGCATACATGTAATACGTAACATTTCATAACATGGCATATCATATAATAAACAATATTTCTTAACATGGTGTAACATGTGACTGTGAATATTACGTGACATGAAATACATGTAACAGATGGCATACTTAACTTAACATGACATACTTACAATGTATAGGAATACGTGACAGAATATCTTGTGTAACAGATGAATAATTCATGACAGAATAAATTCTGTGTAACAGATAAATATGTAATGACTTGGCATGGCACATATGATATAACATGCATACATACAATTTAGTTCCCTTACTCATCACTCATACACATTAAACTGATAGTAAGTTAAAAGTTAACTTACCTCGATCGTCGCGTTCTACTATAATAAAGCGCGAAACACGAGGAACTGTAAAATGTTATTCTAAAAGTTAGAAATTAATTACTAACAATTAGAAATGTGAAAAGAGACAACTTAGAGTAAAATTACCATTTTACCCTCTACATGTGGGCAAATGACCATTTTACCCCTAACTTAAGGATTTAATATCCTAATTCCAAAAATTACCAAAATTTACATTCCTCATGTAAATTTTGTCCCAAACTCAAATATCAACCCAGAAAAATTTAAAACCAATCACAACTATGAAAATCTCACTATGGCCGAAACCTACATAGGCCATTTGTCTTATTTTGGTCGCAATTCTTTCAAGTTCCAAAACTCATGAATAAACCAAAATCTTGTAACAAAGATTTTCCTATCCTAAGTTTAAAAACACCCTTAAAAATATCCATTAAGAAAAACTAATTATCAACACCAAACTTTTTGTAAAAAGACCCAAACTTTTTAACAAAAAGTAAACCTTAAATCACAAGTTTTGACCTTAATAAAAACATCTCCAAGAATTCCAAAAAAATCAAATCTTACTTCTAACATATTCATAACATCATCCTAAGATCAAACATGCTTTAAATCATCAAACAAAACTCACCAAAAATCACAAAACAACACTTGGAGTTTTTGGTTTTAAACTTAGTCCAAAACAGAAACTGTTTTTCCCAACTAACTATGATCAATCTCTTGATCCATGGCTTAAAGACATGCGATCTTCAAACTAACACATCACATGGTTTAAAAATGTGTCCTAAAGAAGATCCAACCATCAAACTTAAAATCACATGGCTAAAATTTAATAAAACATGGATCTAGCTCAAAAACATCAAAGTTTAGGCCTAACCGAAATCCTCTTGCATAGAAAATCATATCTTTAAAAAATAATACTAGATATCTTCGAAATAACATCCTAACATGTATATAAGAGGCTTAGGATTATCATATAAAAATATCAAAGCCTTTGGAATAAGATTAAACCACGAAATATTCAAACTTTCACAAAACAGAAACTGTTTTTCCACTTCCAGTTTTCAAGTTTCTAACTCTAAGAAAATCTATCATCAAAAGCTTTATTCAAGTAACAAAACCTCAATGAACATTCATAAACACATGTTAAAAACACTCCATAAAATTTTCGGACCAAGATATGTCCATTAGCTTGGTCAAAACTTCCAAAACATAACATACTCTCCAGTTTCACGCCCAGAATGACCTTTACAAGGTTAAAAATACTTTTGACCAATCAAATGAGCATGTAATGAGACTAATAAGATATCCACGGAAACTAGACTCAAAGACGAACAACTTATATGAAGGAGTAATCGTGAGATAATACTTACAAGGGATCACAAATAGCCACGCAAAAATACCCAGAAATCTGCCCGAGAGAGCTCTTTTGGGTTTCTCTCTAAGAACGGGGGAAAAAAGTGATAAAATGGATAGAAGTGTGTCTTGCACGACTTTAGAGTTCTGGAGGGGGAAGTTATGGGCTTGAACGACCCTTGATTGGAGGTGGCTATGTGACATAAAGTGGAGAATAGAGAGAGGCAGAGACTGCCTGCAGTAGCTATGAAAGATGGAAGTTGATGGAGTGGATTTCTCCTTCACATCAAGGCACTATTGGATGCAGCCAATGGCAGTGGATGGTCTGCCATGTGGGGGAGGAAACTTCTCCAAGAAGCTTTGCCAAGGTGGCCAATTTCGTGGGCCTTGGTGGGCCCCATCAAGTGGGCTTCAATTTGGGGTTTAAATGAGGTTTGGTTAGGGTTTGAGATGCTAACAAGCCCAAAATCAATTTTTCTTGGCCCAATCAAATTCCCAAGGTTTAAAAGGTTGAATAATGATGTCCTAACAAGGATTTGATTAATTAATAGCATGTGGAATTGATTTAATCAAGTGATTAAACACAATGCTAGAAATCGGATTAAAAAGGGTTTGGAGGCCAACTTTAGGGTTTGGGAAAACCATTTAGGGTTTTGGTTTCAACCAAGTTTTTGGGGTTTCAATTGGATTCCAACCATTTAGGGTTTTGCTAGGGTTGAAACCCTCTTTGGTCTGGCACAATTTGGTTGAACAGATGAAACACAGCTTTGCTTAGGTGGCATAATCTCACACCTTGATTCCTTCACAAATCTATCTAATGGATCTTCTTTGTACCAAGTGTCTAATACCATTTACTATGTGTGGCTAAGATCTTGCCAAGTGTCCAAATAAAACTTTTCTAGCCTAATTTGGACATTTCACACTGTGATTTTGAAAACACTGCAATGGGTGCGCTTATCGAGGTTACTATTCACTCTAAAAGAAACATAATAAACTTAGGACTAAAAATTTCTAAATATTCCTATTAACCTATAGTGAAAATCGTTCACCGAAATTCAACCCCGAAGTTCCCCTAAAAATAATTTCACAATTTCCAACAGACATTTCGTCCGAAATTATGAAAATAGGCTATTGCGCCATAAAATCCTAAATAATGCACTGAATCTAATGGCACAGACCATAACTCATTCTGACACTTCTAACTATCTCAAATAATTAAACCCATAATCTAGCACCATAGAGAGTGATAACACTGATCATGATGACAGACTAAAACCTAAGCGATTGGTCGATTCGTAAAAACTTATGGGTTTTCACGAGATTCCTAAAGTCAATAGAAATTCCACCAATGAATTTCTAGTGGGCTATTACACTTATAATTTTGGGTTATTAATTACGTTAGGGTTGATGGTAAGGTTAGCCTTAATCTTGGCACTAAGTTCAAAATTCACGTAAAATTTACAGGATTATCGAAAATGGAAGATTCAGTGATATGCAGCTTGATTTGTGGCTCTAACCACTAGACAACCCTTAAATATTCTAGATTAGGCTTATAATTTTAGGTTATTAATTACGTTAGGGTTGATGGTAAGATTAGCCTTAATCTTGGCACTAAGTTCAAAATTCACGTAAAATTTATAGGATTATCGAAAATGGAAGATTCAGTGATATGCGGCTTGATTTGTGGCGCTCAGAAGGATTTGGTCGCCAACATATTGATTTTAGAACTCGGATTTGGTGGCAAGCAGCAGATTGATCTCGATCGGGAGGAATTATCCCACCGGGTAGATGTCGTGTGCACTGAATATGATCGAGCGTGTAGGTCGCCTACCGAGTGGAAAGACTCCCGACCAGGATGAAAGACTCCTCTTGTCTTTTCTAGTTGTTGCCCACGATGTCGTTTAGGTGGACTTTTAAGTTGGTCAGTTTGAATAGTCGCCCAATCTAACCGCCCAGAACCTTGTTGCCAAGTATTCTCGCCCAGAAGGTAAAATATATTGGTGCAAGTCTTCGCACCCTTTGGTCTTTGTGCCCAGGTCTTTGCCCTCTGGTCGCGAATCTCCTCGCCTACCGAGAAGTAAGCCTTCTCGCCTTTGGGTGAGAGAAGTCTCTTTGATGCCCTAGGGACAAGGCTCCTCTCCCAAATCTCAAATTTCATTGCCTCTCATCGATCTGAATCCGTAGTCTCTTCTTTTGTACTAAATGCTCTCATTTTGCACTAAATCTTCTCATTCCTTCAAATCCAAGAATAATAATAATAATAATAATAATAATATAGAAATAAAATAAAATCAGTAGTATTGAAGGGAAAATAACACTTATCATAACTCCGTTTTTCGCACCCAAAACTATCCAAAACCAAAACTCAACAAAAATCTACCAAATTGAAGCCATGTGAACCCGCTGGTTGCATGGGGAGATTTCATGACTTTTTTTGTTAACCAAACCATGCCCCACGACCTGGCCACCACTGTAGGACCATTGTAGCCACATTAGGGAAGAAATCATGGTGGTTTCAGGCCACTATCCGCCTTGCTCAAAGGGACACAAACTGTAGAAGGCCATCTGGAAATTGCAGCAGGACACCTCCATCTCATCACCTTATTTCGGGCTGCACCTTCATGATCACTTGGCATCAACTCTCCACCCTCTACCACCAGAAAAAGCCTTCAAGAAGTGACCTTGCTCTTGTACAAATCAGCCATGATAATGGCTCAAAGGGATTAGTCAACACAAGAATCAAAATCTTCCAAAGGAAAACCAGCAGAACCCGTCAGCCCCCTTGGGTGGTTTTGATGATTTGTCTCCCCTCTCCTTTGCCCCATCTTCCATCAATCCCCTCGACCAAAGCCAATATCCCCTTACCCTTGGTTGCCTATAAAAGTCCCCCTCACCCTCTCGTTTCCTCCACATGTCAGCTCCAAGTTTTCTCTTGAGCCTCGAAGAGCACTTCCCTCTTAGAGATCAAAATAGTGAAACCAAGTGAGTTCTTGGTAAGTTCTTGAGTATTCTTGTGTAATGCTAACTAGAGTGCTTGGAAGGCCATGAAATTTGTAAATTTTCTTGCTTTTGATCTTAGTTAGCAGCAAACTTTGTTTCCATGTGTTGGTGTGAAACTTGGATAAGTTTTGGGAAGGTTTTAATGTTTAAATCAAAACCGGGTCAAGGGATGGTTTGGCTAATTAAATGATTTTAAGTGGAAATTTAGATATGACATGTCTTAAGCATGATTTGATATAATTTATTATTGTCTTAGCATAATTATGGAAGCTTTAAATTGTGATTAGAAGCATGCCATGGTAGGTTGTGAATCTATCTTGTTTTGGTCATCAAGTATGAATCGATTTTGAATGAAGTAGAGATTAAGGATATCTTAGCAATGATTAAGTGTTGGGATGAACTCTATTATCCAAGAATTAGTCTTTAATATGTCATCAAAGATGTTGGTGATCATTTGTGATAAAAGAAAATCTCATATGCATGCAACCATAGGGACCAATAGTTGAAAATACACTTAGGCATTAGCTAAACTACATGCCACGGGTTGGGACCATTTGGGTAAGTGCCACTTTGATTTTTGAAAATCCAATGGCATATATGGTTTTAGAATGTCAAAAGTATGAAGTCCATGAATTTTTATCTAATTTGGAGTTTGTTTACAATGAGTGAAAATTTAGGACCTTACCATTAATTTTGTGAGTCTAGGGGTAGTTTTGTAAATATCTATTTTTGAAGTCTTTGATTTTAGACCTCACCCATAGAAGTATTAATCCTAACTTAGTACACACTTGATTTATGCAGCTACGGCATTATTTTTCAAATTACTCTGGAAGTTTGTAAGTTGACCTCTAACTTTCACCTTAACAGATTATTTATGATTTATTGATAAGTGCCTCATTCTTTTTTTTTTTTTTTTATCAAAGAGTGAGAAATCACCTGTCCAATAGTGATCCCCACCCAATTTTATTAATAAGCCCTCACTTGTGGCGGAGGAATACCGTGGTAACAAACATATGTACTCGGGACTTTACAATAATAAGAAAGACCAAATAAGCCCCAAGCACCAGACACCAACTCAAAACTCAAATAAACAATATAAAGGAATATTAAGAACATAAGAGAACTAACACTCAATCCTAAATACAACCACACTACCTGAGATAAGCCAAACCACAGGAATCAGTTCTAAGAATACCTCTTAATAGATGAGGAACATCCGTCTGCCCTAACCGCTCATGAGAGACCCCATTACTACCCAATCGAGCCAAAAAATCTGTAGCCTTATTACCTTCCCTATAAATATGCTTAATAGAGAAATTCATCTCTGCCAACATATTCATAATATCTTCCCAAAAATCCTCTAGGTACCAGAGAGTACATCTTCTGTCCTGAACCCAATTAACAACCAAAAGCGAGTCCATCTCAATATTAATATTATTAATCCCCAAATGTTTACAATGTTCAATCCCTCTTCTCAAGGCAATAACTTCCGCAAGATTATTACTACCACTCCCAATGGATTCAGCAAACGCAAAAACCATCTTTCCAAACTCATTTCTTACTACTCCTCATGCACCCAAAATACCAAGGTTATTAATACTATTTCCGTCCACATTCAGTTTAAACCAATATTTCTTCGGTCTCTCCCATCTAACTGCCATAGAAACCCCTCTTTTTTTAAAATTAATAGAAAGATTCAAAGACTTCAATATCTTTACATCCTTATCCACAAGCTGGGAATCCTTATGAATCTTAATACCCACCCAATTAATCCAATACTTTATCAATCTCCATAAAACCTGAACCTTCTCCTTCCTACCTTCCATTCTCGTTGTACATCTCCATATCCATAAATTCCAAGTGATAATGACAGGAATAACTCCCATAAGAATACCTAACTGAGAGGACTTCGAAGCTCTACGGAACCATGCCTCAACAGTTGCCCTCCAAGACCGATTCGAGACAAACGGAATACCCAAAATATTAGAACTAAACTTCCAAATAGCCTTAGTAATATTACCACTATATAACACATGATTAATATCCTCTATGGCCCCGTCCCTACAACATTCACATTTCGAGGCTAAAGGCACACCAATTCTCCTTATACGATCATCCACTGCAAGGCATGAGTTTAAGGCCTTCCACATAAGCATAGAAAACTTCTTAGGTAAAGCTGAATTCCAAATCCAATCCGACCATTGACAATTAGGATTACGAATCCGAACAAAAGACCAGGCAGTTTTGGTCGTGAAAGACCCATCCGAATTTTCCAACCAAATAAGCTGATCCTTACCATTCCTCCTACTACTAACTTCATTGACAATATCCTCCATTTTATCAGACCCTACTAGCTGCTCAAGTTGCTCCATATCCCAATTATTATTAATCATACAATCTTTCACCATCAATTCCGGATCACCCACCATCTGATACTGCTCCATAAGTGGACCAGAATTTAGCCAATTGTCTCTCCAGAACGACACGTTTCCCTCCCTAATCTTCCACCTGGAACGTGAAAGAACAACAGGAATTTCTTTTACAATAGCTTTCCAAAACCTAGAGCCTCTCGATGGATTAAGCTCAATCGGATGCTGACCATGCAAGTATTTAGCACAAAAAAATATTTTCCATAAAGAATCTGAACTTAACAAATTCCAGGCAAATTTAAGATGCAAAGATCTTTGCACATCAACAAAACTTCTCAAACCAACCCCTCCTTCATCAACAGGTTTGCATAATTTGTCCCATTTAATCCATTTCCTCTTGGGATTCCCATTAAATGAGCCCCAAAAAAAAGTGCTAAATAATTTATTAAACTTAAGCAACACTAATTTCGGAACCTGCATCACAGATAACAAATGAATTGGCATACTCGACAACACATGCTTTAATAAAATGACTCTCGCCCCTGTGGAGAGAAAACTCACCTTCCAACCTTCAATCTTATTTCGAATTTTTTGAATAACATCCTGAAAATGAATTAACTTCAATCTACTTGAAACAATAGGCACCCCTAAGTACTTGACCGGGAACACCCCTTCCGTGAACTATGTATTCAATAAAAGGTGTCTATGTCTAACAGAATTAATTCTTTTAGAAAAGAAGATTGAAGACTTGGCACTATTTACCTGTTGACCAGACCACTCAGCATAAATACGAAGAACTTCGACAATTTCTGAAACTGAAGACCTTCCTCCATTAGCAAAAATTACCATGTCATCAGCATATAAAAGATGAGAAATAACAGGACCATGCCTAGGATGAGAAAAACTTTTAATTCTCCCCATTTCAAATTTATTTTTTAACAACCAAGAGAGAACTTCTTCTACCAAAATGAACAAGTAAGGAGATAGAGGATCTCCTTGACAGAGACCACGTCCACCCTTGAAAAAACCTTTGGCGACACCATTCATAACCACAGAATACCAAGGTGTAGTAACACATTGAGCTAACAAATGACAAACCTTCGGGGAAAACCCAAAAGCTTTCAAAATATGACTTAAAAAACCCCAGTCAATAGTGTCATAAGCTTTTGCAAAATCAATTTTCATCATAATATTACCTCCTCTAATAGGCTTGTTTATATCATGAATAAGCTCCTGAGTAAGACTAATATTTTCAAAAATACTTCTACCAGGCAAAAAAGCACCCTGTTCCATAGAAATAATCCTACTGAAAACTGAAGTAAATCTGTTCACTAAAATTTTAGAACAAATTTTATAGACCACTGAACACAGACTAATGGGCCTAAAATTCCCAAACGACGTAGGATTCTAAACTTTAGGAATTAAGACAATAAAAGAGGCAGAGTAAAACCTTGGTAAGACAGCCCCGCCAAAAAAATCACTAACTGCTTCCAATAAATCTTGATACACCAAGGACCAACAATGCTGAAAAAAACCCGAGCCAAATCCATCCGGCCCCGGACTACTATCCACCGGAATAGAAAAAAGTGCATCTTTTACTTCCCCAACCGACGGAATACTACCAAAAAATTGATTTTCCTCCTCCGAAACTTCCTTAGAAATTAACCCAACTAGATCTGGCACAGAACTGGTTGCTTTAGCTTTGAGGAAATCCTCAAAATAAACACACGCAGCCTCATGGATATCTTTAGGCGAGTTAAGCACTCTGCCATCAGAGAGCTTCATTTCTACTACCATATTATGTTTGTTATTCTGCAAAGCTTTAAAGAAAGCAGTCGAAACCTCACCTTGCGATACCCACTTTTGTTTAACTTGTTGAGCAATACGAGACTCTTCCCTTTGTAACCAGACATCAAGCTCAACCTTGTTCGCTAAAACATCAGCTTCTACATCCTCTGAGTAACATTCTTGAAGTCTTAATTCACCTTCCTCCACTTTAGCTTCTAACTCTTTAATATGCTATCCTGTCCAGCCAAACACTTCCTTGTTCCAAGATTTCAGAACCAATTTTAACCTCTTCAATTTAGCAGCTAGCTTCCACAAACCCGTACCATTAACCTCCACCTGCCAAGAACTAGAAACACATCTCCAAAAATCTTCATGATTAGTCCACATATATTGAAATTTAAAAGAGGTTTGACCATACCTAGTAGATGAAACCAAGTGACCCAATACCATAGGGGAGTGATCTGAAGTCCTCCTAGGAAGATATTGAACTCTACCCGACGGATAAAGATCCTTAAACTTGGAATTACATAAAGCTCTATCCAGTCTAGCCCATGAACGCGCCATTCCTAATCGACCGTTGCACCAAGAAAAGCCATTACCTGAAAAAGGCATCTCAACAAATCTGCCATCATCAATAAAGGAACAAAAATCCTCCATAGCAATAAGCATCCTAGGATTTCCCCCTCTTCTTTCATTATCATTACAAATGACATTAAAATCCCCAATAATCACATGAGGAAACTGTAAATTATTAACACCAAGTAAATTAGACCACAAAGGCCTCCGATCTAAAAATCGACACTTTGCATAAACCGAAGAGATCAATAAGCTAGAGTTAATAAGCATAGTAAGGTGCTGATCCGAAACACCCATAACCTCCACCTTCAAACCAGCCTTCCAAAAACACCAAAGCTTACCATCCTGATTTGCATTAGAAAGACACTCATCAAATTCATGAAACGTCTTCCAATAATTCAACTGAGAATCATCCCTAAACGGTTCTGCAATAAAAAGAATAATAGGCTGCAGCTCAAGTACAAGCCCCCTCAAACGTTTCCTCGAGGTACCAAGGCCACGGATGTTCCAAAATAACAATTTATTAATCAAGGATTCTACTTAGAGGGCTTGCTAGGAACCCTATAGGACCTACGTAACAAACGCTTACTTGGAGACTTCCTAACTACTAAATCAGAATCAGAAAAATCATCTTTTTGTTTACCTGGGTGGTGATACTTACCTTCATCCTCAGATTTGGACTCCATCTGCAAATCTACCGTGTCTATCTGCACCTCTCCTTCTGCTACTGGGATATTCCCGCTTGACACCATGTCAATCCTGGACTCTAGCTGCACATCATCCTCCGCTACAGATGATGTCTCGATGAATTCCACCCTTCTTGGTTCTAATTGGCCACCCACTACAGCATCATCTTTCTGCACAGCAACATCCACTACTGGAATTGGCTCGATGAATTCCTCCCTTCTGGGTTCTAAATGGCCACCAACTCCAGCAGACAGCTCCTGAGTTATTATTGGTAAAAAGACCAACTCCTCCGCTGGTAAAGTCCTGCTAGCCTCTCCACAGATCAACCTCTGCTCGGGGGCCTCCATTTCTTCGATAACACTCTCAGACCCCAACTTCGACTTCCCTACATCCTTGCCACCATCCAAGACCGGCACCTCAATCTCAACATCTTCCAATGCCAAAACAGGGGACTCTGTGGTTTTCTCCGAATGATCTGTAGTCTTCGCATCATCTTCTTTATCTTTTGGCACCCAGACTTTACTTGACTTAATCACCTTCAAACTCTTGCTGCTCTTTCCTTCTTTCTTGTTTGCCTTACATGTCTTTACGTTATGCCCTTGCACCTTGCACACGGAACAAAATGCAGGCAGTGTTTCATACTCAATTTCTTGGAAAATGCTTGTAGGATGTCTCGGTGTCCCAATCCAAATGGAATGAATCAGCTCATGATCGATATTCATTAGAACACACACCCTTGCACCATCGGTACGAGTTGCACAGCGTGTCGCATTATCTCTCCTTAAAAAGATTCCAATCGGTGCAACTATATTCCGCAAGAACGCTTCTTGATAAAGATTTGGAGGTAATCCGGGCAACATGATCCAAACTGGAACCAATGATGGTTCGTCATCTTCAGTAAAATCAGTAGACCATTGAAAGGGTCTATAAGCAACCCCTTCAATATCACAGCTTTCACGGGACAATGATTTCAAGAAATCATCTTCATCTGAAAATCGCACAAAGACATTCCGAGCCTTCCGCATAGCTGAAACGACTGGCTGATTCGTTAATCCCCATCTGCTATGAATGAACCCTCTGATGCGATCCAAAGAAGGTCTTTGTCTTAAGAATTTTAAAACCATAGAGAACTGAAAAGGAACAGCCGAACGAGCCAACTCCTCCTTAGTAAATTGCACAAAGAACTCACCTTCAACACATTTTGGAGGCCTGAATGGTATCGAGACCTCAGGGAGAGCCTGAGGAACCTGGGAAACCAATTCGGCAAACGTGCGTGTCTTTGCATGCGACATGGGGGGGGGGGGGGCTGGCAGCCCCCGGAACCATCCATGCACGTAATAGACTGACTAATCTAGAACAAAACTCCAAAATCAAACTTGAAAATCTTGGAGCATTCTTGGAGCATTCTTGGAGAAGACTCGGACTCAAACCGCAACTCCAATTATCACATTCATGCTTCAATTATCACATTGAACTTAAAATATCTTGTTATATGATACAATGAGTATATATATTTACATGACATGTGATATTTCTACCATTTTAGCATATTACATCTACAAATGTCGTTTCACATAAAAAGCTTACTATATATGCGCATGTCCTAGTGAAACTCTTCTGTCCACTCTGGAGTGTTTAAGAATGGAGTGGTAATCCTTGGATTGACAAAGGACAATCAACGGGTTTTGAATGGATTATATTTAAAAGAATGCCAGAGCGAGGTCAATATGCTATGACATCTAATGCTGATGGGTGTACATGTCATGATGTTATAATGTTATGTTACCAATGCATTGAGAATGAGAATATAAACAACGTAGTTTCAATATGAGTTGTACTACGGTCACTGGCAGGTACTCACAGTACACATGGAAAACTGTTACGATACCACACGTTATGATTAATTTATGAATTGTTAAAAATGATGAAATGTTATGATGAATATGTTGAGGAATCTGGATGGGAGACAAACACACATTTTTCTGCATTTCATGCACTACATATTTATCATCCTCCATGCATAATTTATCATTGTGCAAGTTGGTTGTTAACTTACTAAGATTTCATGTAAATCTCACCCCTTGTGTATCCACTATCATTTCACTTGAAATGATAGAAGTTGTGTTAAGATACGAAGAGAACATATTAGATGGAGCATTGGATCTGACTGATTGAGGAGAAGCCTGACCTTGAGAGGAGACTAGATTTGATCATCATGTTTAAGGCTATAGTCCTTCATGCCTTAGATTGCATGAAGATAATGATTTAACTTTGTACCTAAGTCTATGCTATGTTGGTATTTTGAACTTGATGATTTATAATGAAATTGGGGTGTTTTAGTTGTTATGGCATAAGTTTTGTTTTTCACCCTTCTATCCGCTACGATTATTGTATACTGCTAGTTGTATACTTGGATGCATTGCATATTAATTGTCACGAATGGGGATATGTAACCTTGTGTTGCATGTCCTGACGCTCTAAGTCTTTGTTCCATCCCAGGTGGAGGTTGGGGGTGTCACAAGCGTAAACACTCAGTGCTTGCTGGTGAAGTTCAGTACGAGGGTCGTGGCGTCTACTGACCTCCACGCCCTTTCAGGTTGCCCCGTGAGTATGTAACTCGACTTTCAGTGGCTAACTTTGGAGAGGGTCTATGGTCTTCTCACCTCCATGCCCGTTTGTTTGCACTGTGAGTGTGTAACTTGGCTTTCGGTGGCTAACTTTGGAGAGGGTCGTGTGGTCTTTTGACCTCCACGCTCGTTCGATGGCGAACTTTGGAGATGGTCATGTGATCTTCTCACCTCCACGCCCGTTCGATGGAGAACTTTTAAGAGGGTCGTGTGGTCTTTTGACCTCCACACCAGTTCGATGGCCATATCTTGTGGCCGGCGACCCTTATAAAAAGATCCCAAACAAATTAGTTACCTATATATAAAATAAACCAGCTTATGGATGCTATCAAAGACCACTTCTTACAATTTAATACATGATGAGTCATTATGTTGCCTATTGTTGAGATATGAGCTTACCATTTGGGACAAGTGTATTGATATGAGAAGAAATTATTTGAAACCTTATACCTTCTGCTTAAGGATCCGGACAAATGATTTACAGCTCGATGTCTGGTTAGTTATGAGTCGCTTTTGATTCTCCTGATTTTGATGTGAGATTTTCTGCCATGCAAACCCAATGTTAGCTATGATAAACAAATGGATTTACCACAATAATAAGTAGACATATTAAATTGGAAGATATATGGTTTAATTTAATAAAATAAACTATACCTTAAATGTGTCACTTCTCCACCTCCCACACAACTTAACCCGTACAATGGGGTCAACCAAGCTAATCCCACTAACCAACGCTTCTTCGTGGCTTCCATATGATACATATATCTTGTGCAAGTCATGGTGGAATGTGTTGAAGTGCTTATGCAATTGCTTGGTTACTATCAAGCATGATTTTTGCATTCCCAATCGAACACAAAGTCGCCCTACATTTATGCCATCACGTTATTTTGTAAGTGAATACTACGACCACTTTCAAACAAGCGATATTAAATAACAAATGACTTACTCAAATGCGGTAAATTAGCTCATCCTTCTGGGCTTGTGGGACATCAAACCATCTTGTGTAACTCATGTCGCAGTGATGCTTTACAATCCATGTTACCCGTGTCGTGAACAAGTTAGCGTTCTCACAACACGGGGTAGTTTCACCTTCATTTATCTTCAAAAGCACTTTCCCGTGCTTCCTCAATTTCTCAAACTCAGTGCATTTTGTGGGCCCACGCCCACGTTTCCTCTATTTCTAGTTTATTTTAGGCATTGTGGGGGCATCCGCATCTGTACTACATGATAGCAAACATTAGTGTTCGTAAGTTTAATTAATCTTTACACGAAATAACACATATACTGTCCAACTCGTTCTTTGTGTCTGGGAAAAACATGCACCAGTTTGTGGTATACTGATCTCTCATTACTTGCGGGTTTCCTAACAAGTGATGGCTCTTTAATAGGTGAGATTTCTCTAATAGTAGCCGGTGGAGGCAATGTTGAAATAGCACTTGGAGGCTCCCAAGGATGACTTGGAGCCTGTGTTGAGTTATCCGAGCTGGATTGATCTGCCAACTCAGGGCTATGGTATGAATTGATCCATACTCTGCGTGGTCGGCAGGCTCGATGGGAGTATGGTACATGTCGCCTAGCACGATTCATACCTCCTCCTCTCCCTACTCCTCTTGAACTTTCTCCTAATCGGTCACCTGCATTTATACGAGATGACATTTGAGATAAATGTCATTCCATTCCACATAATAAATCTCAAAGCGGATTCACATGTTCGTAAAAAAGATGTTGGAGGAGTTTTCAATTCGTTGTTGGTTGACTAATTTTGACATTTTATAAAGCTTATGTATTTGCAAGTGGAATGCTGGATAATTAATATTGTTGAATTCACTTATATAGCAATCTATGTTATGTTATGAGCATAACATACATTCTTCTATAATTAATAAAGTGAAGGGTTTTCTTCTATTGCCACAACTTCAGAGAGAATGATCTAGCATGCATGCAAGTACTTTAGTTCAACTTTGGGTAAGTATATAATTGTCAAATTATATATCTTGAAAGTTTATGCTCCTCATGCTTCCATATTGAAGATGGGATTGTCTTGTCGTTCTCACTATATCTAGCCTAAGAGTATGTTATGGCCCGGTTTCTGATCACATGAAGCAGAGATTCGTTACATGATAAACTTCGTTTAAAGCATTTAGGACTGGACAATGCATATAATACTGACTCCGTTGTTTGTTATTTGCATAATAAATAGGCCAAGCCAGAGGAAAGCAAATTCTACCTTGACCGGATTCAAGGAAGTGAAGCCTTAATGCGAAAGGCTTAGCTAGTATATCTACAACACCACTTTTTCCCCCACTTGAATGCAACACAAGACTTTTTCCCCTCACCTGAGACACAATAAGGTAATACATATCAAAAGTCAAACCAGTTTATAGGAAATAAATAGACTGCCAGTTATACTTATCAGAAAATGCAATGAAAACATCCAATCTTGAGTATATTAGTTCAGTCCAGTTATCAATAAGATTATAGTTCATGCTTTTAATAAAAAAAATCAAAGCAGGTATTTCATACAGCCACAATAATTAACTATCTATATCCACATACCTATTAAAAAGAGGTAATCTACTGTGTCAACCTTGAATCAACGAAGTTTCCTTAGTTGGCTATAATTAATCTGACACAGACTCTTCGTCTGTGGATAGGTACTTCTCATCTAAATATTCCCCATCACCATACGCATCTCCAGAGCCAGAAGCAATCATGTCATCATTAATAAAGTATGCTGCATTTATGCATTGACCATCCGAATCCATGACTGTTTGTGCATCAATATGGCCAGGTTCTATATTAGTCATACTTAGTGGAGTTGACACTGACATGCACCTCACTGCAATGGTGCATAATAATATGATGACTTATTTTCTTGATCGGCATCATTGTCACTTAACTTACCATCAATTTCTTCCATCACCCTCGGCTTTGGAGGAATGTTGTATACATTCCTATTTGTATAGTTCTGCACAGCACCCCAACTCCCTTTTGCCTTTATATCTCTAATTTAAAAACACTGGAAAGCTTGACATGCCAACACAAATGGTTCATCTTTACACCAAGTTCTACTCATGTTGACACCAGTCATATGATCATCCACTTGCACCCCTCGTTTTCGATCACCAACGTCAAACCAATCACATTCAAACAAGTACACCCAACGCCATTCCATGTAGTGTAACTCTACGATGTTATTAATAACACTATAGAAGTCTACATTATTTATGGCCTCGTCGCCAATTACCAACACTCCACAATTTTGTGAACATGGCGAAGTTCACGCTACTTCGTATGAAACCTTTTATCACTTATAATGCAAGCAACATATGATGCAACCCAATGGTCAGGCCCGCAAGCTAATGCATACAGATCAACGGACACATCAAGTGAATCGGTTGTACGTTGTTCCTAAATCTAGACCAAAACATTGGAAATTTATAACGTATCTTTTCATCATTCCAAAGCATATCAATGAAAACTATAATGCAAGTAGAGAGG
>NC_049906.1:20950059-20955059 GCF_001411555.2 Juglans regia
TCACCCTTGAAGGTGAAGGACCCACGGTTGGAACTTCGAGCTTCCACCAACATCCAACTTTTACCATCTAAGACTGATAGTTTGCAAGCCTAAGCCGATTGAGTGGGACAATTCACAAGCTACAAAACAGAGATACACAGAGGTTAGACAGTTGCAAGAGTGAGTAAACATGCAAGATAATCATTTTGTAGAAGAGACTTTGGGCATTTCTAATAGGGCCCGACTGGAAGTTCTAGAGGATCACACCAACAAGATTACTTCAATTCTTGAAGGTGTCACCAACAACATAGCCGAACTATGTGTGGCCATGGAGAGTTAGGATAACGAAAGGGTCCCAATGGCTAGAGAGAGGAGACTAGCTGCTAGAGAGAGGAGACTAGCTGAGAATCGCCCTTGGACATCACCTTAAGGGGATGATGCATATAATGATGGACTGGAAACTAGTATGACCGAGTCAATGCATGCAGCCCCAAAGCATGATTTGAGGCATGTGGACTTGTAGAGAACCGCCAAGGGTATGTGGAGAGTGGATCTCGAATGAAGCTTTGAGAGAGAGGTCCCAATGGCTAGCTATCGGTCAAGGAGCCCAAGCTTTCATCATGAGCCTTAGGAGTCTAAGCACGAGTAAGGCTTTGAGGAGCCCTACCAGTGTGAGCAACCAAGGGCATGGAGAAGACAGCTAGGCCGTGGCTATCATGGGCCACATTATGAAAGAGAGAACCATGAAGACTGAAGGGGAAACTGGACTAAGGATCGAGGACCCAAGCAGCCTAAGGTCAACTTTCCCAAGTATAGTGGCGGTGATCCCTATGAGTGGTTGGACAAGGTCGACCAATACTTCCAAACATATGATATCCCACCCCATGGGAGGGTGTCAATAGCCTTCTTTTACCTTGAAGGCATCGCTGGAAAATGGTGGCGTCGGATAAGGGACCAATATGATATGGATCACACAAGGCTGGGGTGGATAGCCTTTGAGAAATAGCTCCTTAGTTAGTTCGAACCATCACCAGTTGTCAATCACCACGGGCAGCTAGCCAAGCTAAGGTAAGAGGGCAAGGTCCAACACTGCATAGAGGACTTTAGGCAGCTGCAGATTATGCTTAGGGGCTAGTCTGAAGAAGCTTTGATTGACACCTTCATTGATGGTTTGAAACCTTGGCTTGCCATGGAAATCAAACTTAGACAGCCCACAAGGAAGCATCTAGCCAAGAGGAAGAAGCCAAGGAAGCCGAATCTGGTGACACACCAGAGGAGACCGAGCTATCATTGAATTCCATGGCTGGCGTTTCTAAACCCACGTCCATGAAGTTGATGGCATAGGTGGGCAAGTATGAAGTGACATTGCCAGTGGATAGTGACTCCACCCATAACTTCATTAATTCCAACATTGTTAGCAAGGCTGGCCTTGAGCTGATCCCTATTCCACCATTTGAACTAAAGGTTGCAAGCAGTGACAAGCTCCAGTGTGGGGCCCTCATATGAGAAGTTATGATGAATGTGCAGGGAGTCCAAATTATGGTAGACTTGCATGTTCTGCCCTTGGTCGGCCTTGACCTAGTCTTGGGGAATGCTTGGCTCAAGAGTCTTGGCAATGTCATCCATGATTATCACAACATGACAATGGAGTTTAAGCTTGGCTCCAGAAAGCAGCTTTGGACAGCCATTGCTAGTAAGGCGATAAGGTCTTGCAAGGCTTTAATGTTTGAGAAGTTATGCAAAAAGGCAGGGCACATTGCTTTGCCATAGTAGTGGCCAAAAAGGATGTATTGAGGCAAGCCGAGAACAAGGGTCAAGAGAGCATTCGTGAAGAATTAGAGCTGCTGCCCGAGGAAGAGAGGCCGGTATTAGAAGCCTAGAAGGGGGGTACTTGAAGTGGCCACCACACTCCCACCTCCTAGGGAGTTTGATCACCGCATTCGGCTAGTCAATGAAACAAAGTCGATCAATGTGCCACTCTATAGATATGCCCCCTTTCAGAAGGGAGAAATTGAAAGGCAAGTGGATGAGATGCTGAAGAGTGGCCTTATCCACCTTAGCACTAGTCCCTTCTCTTCACTGGTGCTGTTGGTGAGGGAGAAGGATGGCACATGGAGGTTCTGTACTGACTACAGGGCCTTGAATGAAGCAACTATCAAAGATAGATTCCCAATTCCCACAGTTGATGAAATGTTAGACGAGCTGCATGGGGCCACGATGGTTTGCAAGTTGGATTTGAGGGTCGGCTACCGTCAGATTCAGATGAATGAGGAAGACATCCATAAGACAACCTTTAGGACTCACTCTGGTCATTATGAATACCTGGTGATGCCTTTCGACTTGTGCAATGTGCGCCAAAGTTTTCAAGCCTCAATGAATTGCATTTTCAAGCCACTACTTTGGAAGTGTGTGCTTGTCTTCTTTGATGACATCTTGGTTTATTCCAAGACCATTGAAGAACATAAGCAACACTTGGAAAAGGTGTTAACAATTCTGGAGGAGCATCATTTCTTCATTAAGGTTGCCAAGTGTGCCTTCAGGAAGAAGGAGTTTGAGCACTTAGGCCACTTCATTTCAGGAGATGGTGTCAAAGTTGATAAAAGGAAGATAGAGGCCATGGTAGATTGGCCTCTACCAAAGGACATCTCGGCCTTGAGGGGATTCTTGGGGCACACAGGTTATTATAGACGGTTTGTCAAAGGCTATGGTCTCATAGCCAAGCCACTCATAACAATGCTCAAGAAGGATAGTTTTGAGTGGACAATTGAGGCTAGGGAGGCCTTTGAAGAATTGAAGCAAGCCATGACCAAGACACCTGTGTTTGTGCTGCCCAACTTTGAGAAGCCGTTTGAAGTTTACACAGATGCAAGCAATGAGGGCATCGAGGATGTGTTGGTGCAAGACTAATGGCCTTTAGCCTTCATCTCCGAGGGACTCAGGCCTATGAAGAAAGCAATGAGTACCTATGTCCGAGAGCTGTTGGCAAATGTGCATGCTGTCAAGGTGTGGCGGCCATACCTCTTGGGGTGCAAGTTCACTATCATCATAGATCAGCAAGCCTTAAGGCATCTATTCCTGCAACAAATAGTCACCCTTGAGTAACAAAAGTTTCTTGTCAAGCTGCTAGGTTTTGAGTACGACATAGTCTATCAACCGGGCAAGGAAAACAAGGTGGCTGATGCCTTAAGCTGAAGGGAAGGCATATTCAACTACTTGAGACAGTCGGGGATGATGAGGAGTAATCAAACTTGGCATTGAGCGATGTTGAATGGAGAGGATGGGACCATATCAAAGAGACTACTTGGTTGGATGCAATTGCTCTTGAGATTGTTGAGCGCTTGGATGCTCAAGGGCAAGGGGTTGTGGGCTTCAAAATAAGAGATGGTCTCATGTTTTACAAGAACTATGTTATATGTGCTGTGTGTTCCCAATCTCAAAAAAGAGATTCCTGATAACTTCCATAACAACGAAAAAGGTGGTCACTCGGGATGATTGAGAACTTATACCGGGCTGAATCATTTCTTTTATTGGGAAGGGATCAAGAGTGATGTCAAGGGACTTATGGCCGGGTGTGATATCTATCAAAAGTCCAAGTATGACTCAAGGCCAGCAGCGGGACATCTCCATCCATTGCAAATTCCAAATAGAATTTGGGAGGACTTGGCAATGGACTTTATAGACTACCCATTAGTGGAGGACATGAAGTGATTTTGGTGGTAGTAGACCATCTAAGCAAGTATGCCCACTTCATCCCTCTACATCACCCTTACACAGCCAAGTTGGTGGCCAAAGCCTATATCAATAACATTGCCAAGCTGCATGGGTTTCCAAGGACAATAGTGTCAGATCGGGACAGAGTCTTTATGAGTTCATTTTGGAAGCAGCTCTTTGAATTGCAAGGCAGCAAACTCAAGACGAGTTCCTCCCATCACCCATAAATGGATGGTCAATCCGAAGTGATCAATAGGACATTGGAACAATATTTAAGTTGCTTCTGTCTTAAAGAGCAAAGGAGATGTGCAGATTATCTCCGATGGGCTGTATTCTGGTATAACACCACTTACCAGTCCTCCATTGACAAAAGCCCTTTTGAAGGGGTATATGACAGGCCACCACCACTCTTGGTCAGCTATGAGAAGGGCTCAACTAGGAACGATAAAGTGGAGCAGTTGTTGATCAATAGGGATGAAGTACTTGTCAAAGTTTAAAAGAGAGCTCAAGAAGGCCCAAAGTCAAATGAAGAAGTACCATGATCAAGGAAGGCATGCCATGACCTTCCAGGCAGGCGACTATGTTTACTTGAAGCTTAGGCAATTCGGGCAAAAGTCCATGTGGAAGATCTCAAGTGCAAAGCTAAACCAGATGTTTTATGGGCCATATAGAGTGTTGGTGAAACTCGGCAGTGTGGCATACAAGCTTCAGCTTCCACCAACTTTGCAGTTGGGTATTCCAACCCAGCGACACACCAACAGTGCCCAGCCCACACAACCTGGGCCAGACATGCAGGGACCAAGGACAAGCCAGGCCAGTAGGCCAACCTGAAGACCCACACACACCAACAAGCAGCCCATGCCTTGGTGTGGTGGACCGATGCAGATTGCGGTGGCAGCCCAAGCTTGAGTTGTAGTCTTGCCCGTGGAGACATCGTTGCTGCTATCGTGGTGGGCAGCATGCTCCACAAGGCTTGCTTCAGCATCTGCGTGCTCTTGGCATCGGCTTGTGGGCACCCCATTCGACCCGTCTTGAAACACGAACCAAGGAGTCTAACATGTGTGTGATTCAGTAGGCTAGTAAACGTTAGGGAGTCAACGAGCTAGTAAAGGAGTTTGACATGTGTGCGAGTCAACGGGCTAGTCAACGTTAGGAGTCTGGAGACGTTGGCGGGGGCCACGTGAAGAGTTATCTTTTCTGTTTAATAACCTACCCACCCTAGAAATGGCTCAACTGGAGGTAGGGTCCAGTAGCTGGAAGAGCACCGCATTTCACGTGGTGTCTGGTGCGCCCTCGGTGGCCCTTGAAAA
>NC_049906.1:20957559-21021216 GCF_001411555.2 Juglans regia
TCAAGGGATTTCATTCCCGCGGGTTCATATCACATACATAATCTTTCAAGGTGCTTGGTTGTGCATCTTGTTGTCCATCAGCCATGACTAATACTTTCTTTTTTCTTCGTGATCTAAGATTTCTTTCAATTTTCAGATCAAAAGGAATAATGTCAAGGTATCTAGCACGGAGCATCCAACATAAAATACACACATGGAAAACAAAATAATAATCATAATAATAATAATAATAATAATAACAATAAAATTCTGAATTAAAACCAAGATTGCTTAGTATCGATATTGACAAAAAAAAAAAAGAAGAAATCAATCCTCGGCAATGGCGCCAAAAACTTGATTGGTGCAAAACTACAAGTGCAGAGTATCGTAATTTTATAGTAAAGTGATGAGAAGAATATCATCCTCAGAGATTGGTAACTTACTTTTGACAAAGACCAAAATTATACTAATCTTGCTTTTATTTAGAAGTCATTAAGATTTTTGTAATTGTAAATGAAAGCTGTTGTTGATAAAGTGTTGGAAATGCATAATTAAGATCTTTTAGTGAATGTTATGTTTCATCAAATAAGAGTTAAGCAACTTAATTACATATCAAATTTTAGTATCGGACTCCAAATCAATTGATGCCAATATTTGGCACACAAAAGTTTCACACTTGCCTCTAAAATAATTAAACACTTATATCATATTTATATGTGCAGGACATTTATGGAAAGGAAAAAATAAAAGAGCCATGCAATAATTATTTTCTAACCCTTGTCGAGATGCCCCTTCGGTGGTCCCATGTGAAGTGCGTTGGAGTGTGCAAAGGAATGGCAGAGGACATGAACCACCCAACAATTCTTGGAGCACATCGGATTCATGCACGAGAAAAGCAATACGAAGTGGTTTGGCGGAGAGAGAGCTCTGCTGGGGAAACCAACCAGGTGAAGTGCTCAGGACGTGGTCATAGGACCAGTAGTAGAATCACGCGGAACAAAGTTTCTCTGAGTCAGTTTGCATTCACTTTTGGAGGGGGGCAAAATTTGATTTGACTAGTCTTTTTCTAGGGGAGAGGTAGCACGTTTAGAGGGGGCCCCGGTTTTTTTCTTTTGGTTTGGCAATTGTTTTGGGTTGTTCAGAATTTTTCTTCTTCGGAATTTTTAGTGAGAAACTTCAAATGTTAGGGTTTATTCTTTTTGGGCATTGTGCTAATCTAAAGATGACAGGCTAGATTTTTAGCTTGGGATTCAAGGAGTAACCCATGATTGTTTGGGGTTAGATTTTCTTTAATGTTTTGTATTTTGATGATTAACTTGTTGGATTATATTACAATTTGCATCTAAAAATGATTGAAGTTCTTTGTTCTTGGTTTAGCTCAGTTGTAGACGTAAATGCACAATTGATACTTGAACAAGTAACAAGACTTTGATGGTTTTCTTTCATTATATTACAATTGTTATATAATTTGTCAAGTAGTTTTATTAGGCTAAACAAATTGTGGTTCATTGCTATATTATCCAACCATGATTTCTAGGAATGAGAGAATGGTTGAGAGAAGATGAAAAGAGAAGTAAATCTATCACCAAATCAGTGGGTGAAAATTGCATCCCAAGTGTTTGTTTTATTGTTTCTTACTAGTTTAATTCAATTTCTATACATTTCCTCTAAATCTCTTGGTTCTTGGTAATTTTAGAAACATAGATTCACATTTATTTTCAGTTTTACTTGTACTTGACTTCCAAAACTGCCAATAATTTTACTCTTAATTCAGTCCATACTTCCTTAGTAAATAGCCCCCATTTTGGTGTCGATATAGTTAGTGGTCGACCTTTGAAATTTATTTCTCATTTCTTAGTTTCTTTTATTTGTTGCTAGATCTTTTAGTTTAATGCTTTCTTATCTTTTGGAAATTTCTTGTTCCCATAAACAGTAATATGTTGCCTTGCTATTATGAAATGTTTGCTTAATTCCCATTGACCCTGTGAATTCGATCTTGAAATTTACCCTTGTATTACTTCGATAGCTTCTGTGCTTTTAAGTCGAAATTATAAGCTAATTAAGTTTTTGGCTCCGTTGCCAGGGACAATTGGCATTTTAGGAAGCATTCTTTTTGGTTAATGCTGTGAGCCTTTTCATTGTTTGGGTGACATCTAATTTCTTCTATTTTCTGCTCTTGTTTGTATGAATGGTTGGACTAGAGACCAACATCTCGGTTGGTTAGGACAAAATCACTAGCATCCTTTAACTCTGCATCCATTTCTCTTGAATCATCATCTGACACTCATAGTGATATGACTGAAAATGAGCATCATGATAGGGACATGATAAATCAGGACAAGACACTTAGAGATTATTTACAATCTGTCAAAACTAGCACACCCTCATATATAATCCAACCTGTGAATGTAAAAAACTTTAATTTCAAACCTGGAATGATCCAATTGATTCCACATTTTCATGGCATGGAATCTGAGAACCCTTACCTTCATATCAAAGAGTTTGAAGAGGTTTATTCTACATTCATTGATCAAACCTACACTGAGGAGATTCTTAGACTAAAGTTGTTTCCATTTTCCTTAAAAGATAAAGCAAAAACATGGTTAAATGCATTGAGGCCAAGATAGATTGGAACATGACAAGAAATGCAAGCTCAATTTTTTAAAATGTTTTTCCCAACGCAATGAACCATTGCTTTAAAGAGACAAATCATGAATTTTGCTCAAAAGGAAAGTGAAACTTTTTATCGAAGTTGGGAAAAGTTCAAAGATCTTTTAAATGTTTGTCCACACCATGGTTACGAGGATTGGTGTATCATTAGTTTTTTTTTATGAAGCTTTGATGCCTAAGATGCGACAATTTGTCGAAACCATGTGTAACAGAGAGTTTTTTAACAAGCGATCGGGAGAGGCTTTTGCTTATTTTGATTACTTGGCTGAAAACGCTCAATCATGGAACACTTCTTGTGTTTATGATTGAACTGAACCTTTGAGGACCTTGAGTGGGAGGTAAATATGTTTTTGAATGGGAAGGACGATTTGCAAGCCAAATTTGCCTTATTGTCGAAAAAATTGGACGCAATTGAGTTAAAGAAAGTGCATGAAATTCAGGGTATTCCAAAACAAGAAAATTGTACCATTTGTGTGGATATGCAACATCCAAGTGTTCTACTATTCCAGCCTTTAAAGAAGTCTTGTTTGATGCTTCTCATCCTGTTAACATGATTTCTAAGCCTTTTTTATGGGAACCAAGATGAGCCTAGCCTTAAAGATCATTTACAACTTCCAGATGGGCCAAGAAGATCAAGGAGACAATGCAATGATTGATGCAATCCACTTGGGACAAGTTTAGCAAGAGCCCAACATTCAATATGGGGCTTGAAGGATGAAGATCCAGTTTTAATTCATTTGATCAGCTATGGAAGATGGCAACGACAAGACTTAAAGGCTTGGGCTCTTGAAGGGTTTCAACTTATTTAATTCATTTAAAGAACTTATTTTATTTGTTTAGAATAATTGAGTTTATTATGGGAAGCACTTAAGGGGGCTTATGCAAGGGCATGTTGGGAAAGTTATTATTTTATTGAACTAGGGTTAGGGTTACTGTAGCCGAGTTACTGTAGCTCGGCACTGTAGCCGCGGCACTGTTCATCCAGGGGTACTTTTGGAAGATGGGGGTTTATTTTGGCTAGGGTTTCATTAGGTTTTCCTTCAAATACTCTATGTAGCCTCATTTTAATCAGATTATGAAGTTTATGAAATTTGATGAATTTATTCATTGTGAGTTGAGTTTTACTCCTCTTGTTCTTAATTGAACTTTTGAACTTATCAAAGGTAAATCACAACCTTTGTGGCGTTCCTCCTTTGTAATCTGGGTTCTTGAGACGGGTTCTTCAACGGGTCTAGATTTTAATATAATCTAGGTTCTTGAAACGAGTTCTCATCGGGTCTAGGTTCTCCATCCATTGACTTGATTTTGGCTTTCTTGGGGAGTTTTCAAATTGATTGTGGGTTCAAGGGATTCCTTTCCCGCGGGTTCATATCATTTGGTATTCAGAGCAAGGTTTCCAATCAGGTTTGATTCTATCTTTTAATTCTAGCATCCTTAAATTTAATTCTAGGGCTTCATTGTTCTAGGGTTGCCCAAAAAAAAAAAAAATAGAAACAAAAAGTAGGCTGCCGAAATTCTTAGGGTTTTGGGTTTGGCTGAAATTTGCATCACCTAGGGTTTCAAAATTCTAGGATTTCCTGCATCTCTAAGTTTGTCAATTGCTTGGAGTGTCGTTCCATTGATTCTCTTCTACTTCATTGTCCATGCTTGTGTGTTTGAATTCAATTGGTTGGTTTTCACAAATGACTATTGCTGTTTGTGGATGAATTAGAGAAAAGAAAAGAAAAGAAAAGAAAGGAAAGGAAAAGAAAAGAAAAGAATAGAAAAGAAAGGAAAGGAAAAGAAAAGAAAAGAAAATTCGAAAAAAAAAAAGAAAAAAAAAAGAGGATGAAGAAAAGAGAAGGTAGCATATTCAAAGTTGCTACATAGTTACAACAAAGAGAAAGAAAGAAATTTGTTGATTAAACCTTATGATCAAAGGGGCTGCTGCATACATCACTCAAGTTGGTATCTTGTCTTATTGTTACTCTTTCATTCGTATAACTTCATTGATTCTCGTGTCATTTTTATTCCTTCATGTTTCTCTTGTTCTTGTTTCCTGGATCTAATTACTAGTTGGGATAATACAAGGTTGTATTGTCTTGATTTAGTTCAACTAGTTCTTAAAGAACTTGAGTGGGAAAACTCTTGAGGTAAAAGGCAAGAGAGTGTGAGATTATTATCGAGTAAAAAGCCAATTCAGAGTTACACACGAGTGGAGTGTCATTATTTGAGTGTAAACACGTAAGGGAGTGTGTGAGGTTTTTCACTAACATTCTTTTTGTGCAGCACATTATGATGTCTCATAGGAGTGACTCATCACCAAAGGAGATGGTAGATAACACATCCTTTGTGTTGCAAGTCATGCAACAACAGTTTGAGAAGTTGAACTTAGTGTTGGGTGAAGTGAGGGATAGGATGGATCATCAAGATGTGGTAATTAGAAATCTTCATGGCAGGAGAGATAGGAGGCGTCCCGAGTTTAGTGTTCAAAATGGGTATGAGAATGAAGAGTATGATGATTCTCTTATTACCAGGCATGCACTCAATACAAAAATTAAGATGGATGATATAAGGCAGAAGAGTGAGAATATTTTTCATACTAGATGCCACATCAACAACAAGGTATGTAGTATGATCATTGATTTGAGGAGTTGTATTAATTTGGCAGCACTACTTTAGTTGAGAAATTGAATTTACGTACCTTGAAACACCCTAGACCATACATGTTGCACTGGTTGAGTGATTGTGCGGAGGTTAGGGTAAATAAGCAAGTGCTAGTTTCTTTTTCAATTGGGAAATACCAGGATATGGTGCTTTGTGATGTAGTGCCTATGCATGCTAGTCATATTTTGTTGGGGAAGCCATGGCAGTATGATAGGAAGGTGATCCATGATGGGTTAAGGAACATGTACAGTTTTGAAAAAGATGGAAAAACAATCAAACTTGCTCCTTTAACTCCAACACAGGTCCATGGGGATCAATTGAAGCTGAAATGTGAGGTTGCTCAAAACAGAAAGAGTGAAAATGAGAGTGATAAAAAAAGAAAGAGTAAAAGTGAGAGTGATCAAAAAAGAAAAAGTGAAAAGGAGATTGAGCAAACAAGGAAGAGTGAAAGTGAGAATGAGCTGAAAAGCAAGAGTGAAGGTGAGAGTGAAAGTGAAAGTGAGATTGAGCTGAAAAGCAAGAGTGAATGTGAGATTGAGAAGAAAAGAAATAGTGAGACCGAAATGGAGAAAGAGAGAAAAATGAGAGAGAAAAAAGAAGAGGGTGAGACAACTCTCTTCTGATGTGAGGTTTTCATTAGGTTTTGCTTCATCATCTTCTGAAGCAAATGTTAAGACTTGCAAGGCCGTAACAACTCTCTGTAGTGGTAAGGAGGTTGATACATTGAGTAATGAAGCTGGTAAGAAAGGTGAAAGTTCCAATTCCAATGCAGAAGGTAAAAATTTTGACATTGATGTTTCTTTGGAACCAAAGGTAATTCCTCCGGCACCTTTTCCTCAAAGATTGGTTCCTTTGCATAAAGATAAACCGTTGAGATTTTAGACATTTTTAGACAAGTGTGCATTAACCTTCCTTTCTTGATGCCATTGATCAAATTCCAACATATGCCAAATTTTTGAAGGATTTGTGTATGGTTAAAAGAAAACTTAATGTGCAAAAGAAGGCATTTCTCACCGAACAAGTCAGCGCCATTATCCAATCCAATACTTGTGTTATAGGAAGCTCCAAAATAGGCCAAGCACTCCTAGACTTGGGTTCTATTGTTAATTTGCTTCCTTACAACACCTATGAACAACTTGGTTTATGAGAGTTGAAACCAACTTCTATCATCTTGCAATTGGTCGACCATTAAATTAAAAAGCCTAGGGGAGAGTAGTAGAAGATGTGTTGGTGCAAGTGGATAAATTTTATTATCCCGTTGATTTTGTGGTATTAGATGTTAAACTAACTCCTCATTCTGGTTTTTAGGCACTCGTCATTTTAGGGAGGCCATTTTTGGCCACTTCCAATGCTTTGATAAATTGTCGAAGTGGCATCCTTAAATTGACATTTGGAAATATGACGTTGGAGTTAAATGTGTTCAATACTTGTAGGCAGCCACAAGATTTGAAAGAACCCCTGGAAGTGAATTGTTTGGAATCTTTACTTGTTGAAGAATTTTTATTATCAGAGCAAGAGAGTCAAATGGAACATGTTTTACCTGGAACCTTAGAAAATATTGAGCTGTTGGATACTAATGCAGTAAATGCTTGTGCAGGTAACAAATTGGACTCATTGTGGCGACTCAAATTTGAAGACTTGACACTCCACTCCAACCCATAAACCAGCAACCATCGGATGAAGTCCCTCCATCTTCAGTTTTGAAACCACTATCTGAATTGCTAAAATATGATTTTCTTGGGCCAACTAACACTTTTCCATGTATTATCTGATCTTCTTTGTTAGTTGAGCAAGAGGAGCAACTCCTACGGGTCCTCAAGCAACATAAATGAACACTTGGATGGTTGGTTGTCGACATCAAAGGTATCAGCCCCGCCATTTGCACATATTGAATTTTCCTAGAGGAAAATTCATCACCAACTCGAGAGATGCAAAGGAGGTTAAATCCTATGATGAAGGAGGTGGTTAAAAATGAAGTCTTGAAGCTCTTGGATGTAGGTATCATCTATCCCATCTTGGATAGTCAATGGGTAAGTCCTACTCAAATAGTTCCTAAGAAATCTACGATTACAATTGTGAAAAATGAAAAGGAGGAGTTAATTCCCACTAGGACCACAACTGAATGGTGCATGTGCATTGATTTTAGAAAACTAAATGGTGTCACAAGAAAGGACCATTTTCTATTGCCATTTTTAGACCAAACTTTGGAAAGAGTTGCGGGCCATAGTTTTTATTGTTTTCTTGATGGTTTTTTGGGATATTATCAAATTGAAATTAGCCCTTGAAAACCAGGAAAAAACTACTTTCACTTGCCCGTTTGAAGCTTTTGCCTTTAGGAAAATGCCCTTTGGACTTTATAATGCACCCGCTACATTTCAGCAATGCATGTTAAGTATTTTTAGTGACATGGTTGAGCGTATCTTGGAGGTGTTTACGGTTGATTTTTCAGTCTATGGTGATTCGTTTGATACATGCCTTACTAACCTCACTGATGTCTTAGCTCGATGCGAAGAGAAAAATCTTGCTTTTAAATTGGGAAAAATACCATTTTATGATATGACAAGGTATTGTTCTTGGTCACATCATTTCAACCCGAGGCATTGAAGTTGACAAGTCCAAAATTGATCTAATATTGACGTTACCTATTCCAAAATCAGTCAAAGATAGTAGATCATTTTTAGGACATGCCGGGTTCTATAGGCATTTCATCAAAAATTTTAGCTCCATATCTAGACCTTTGTGTGAGTTGTTAGCTAAGGATTGTGTTTTTAATTGGACTAATGCATGTCAAGTTGCTTTTGAGCAACTCAAACCTATGCTTGTTACTGCACCTATAATTCAACCACTTGATTGGTCATTGCCATTTGAGATCATGTGTGACGCGAGTGTGATATGAACCCGTGGGAATGAATTCCCTTGAACCCACAATCAATTTGAAAACTCCCCAAGAAAGCCAAAAATCAAGTTAAGGATGGAGAACCTAAACCCGATGAGAACTCGTTTCAAGAACCTAGATTATATTAAAATCTAGACCCGTTGAAGAACTCGTCTCAAGAACCCAGATTACAAGGGAGGAACGCCACAAAGGTTGTGATTTACCTTTGATAAGTTCAAGAGTTCAATCAAGAACAAGAGGAGAAAACTCAACTCACAAATAAAATTCAATATTGTCTAACTCTCAAATGAGGCTACAAAGAGTTTTTAAAGCCAAACCTAATCAAAACCCTAGCCAAAATAATGCCCCTTTTACCCAAAATTACCCTTGATGAACAGTACCAGCTACAGTACGTGCGGCTACAGTAACCCCAACAGTAAATTGATGAAACCCTAGTTCCTAAAATGTAATTTTCCAAATAAGTCCTTGGCCAAAATACAAGGCCTTCCCAAAAACATAGTTCAAAAGAAATAAGACATGTGAGCCAAGCATCTTCAAACCCACTTATTCTAAACTAATAAAATAAATCATTTAACCAAATTGGAAGCCTCCAATAACAATAGGCCGTATCTTTAAGTCATGTCTTCCACAGCTTGAATAAAGTGGATCAAAACTGGTTCTTCTTCTTTCAGACCCATCTTCAGTGTTGGGCTCTTGCTGGCTTCATCCCAGGTGGATTGCTTCCTTGATCTTCTTGGCCCTTGATCTTGTAATTGGCCCATCTGGAACTTGCAAAGGATCTTTAAGAGTAGGCCCACCTTGGTTCCTATCATTCCCCCTCTCCTCAAAAGGATTCGACCTCGAATCTTCACCTACATCAAAAGGAGAAAGATCAGAAACATTGAAAGTTGCAGAAACTTTATACTCACTGGAAGATCCACTTTATATGCATTGTCATTAATTTTCTCAAGAATTTGGTAAGGTCCATCTCCTCGAGGATGCAACTTAGTCCTTCTATGGGCTGGGAATCTTTCTTTGCGCATGTGAACCCAAACCCAATCTCCTGGTTCAAAGATGACACGCCTTCGTCCTTTATTAACTTGGGAAGCAACCCTTTCATTCTTTTGGGCAATTTGAAGCCGTACCCTCTGATGAAGTGACTTCACTAACTCCGCCTTCTTTTGTCCATCCAAACTACTCTTGTCATCAACAGGTAAAGGCATCAAATCCAAAGGAGTAAGTGGATTAAATCCATAAACAATTTCAAAAGGAGAGTATGAAGTAGTAGTATGCATCGTCCTATTATATGCAAACTCTATAAATGGCAAACAATCCTCCCAAGTTTTTAAATTCTTATGAACAACAGTGCGTAAAAGCTGAGTTAAAGTCCTATTAACTACTTCAGTCTGACCATCAGTCTGTGGATGACAAGTAGTGGAAAATAAGAGCTTAGTACCCAATTTCCCCCACAACACCTTCCAAAAGTAGCTAAGGAATTTAACATCCCTATCAGAAACAATACTCCTAGGTACACCATGGAGTCGCACTATCTTCTTGAAAAACAAGTCAGCTATATTTGTTGCATCATCTGTTTTATGGCATGGAATGAAATGTGCCATCTTACTGAATCTATCCACAACAACAAAAATAGAATCTCTACCCCTTTTGGTCCTAGGCAGCCCCAAAACAAAGTCCATAGATATGTCTACCCATGGCTCACTAGGAACGGGTAAGGGTGTATACAACCCATGTGGCAAAACCTTAGATTTGGCCTTTCTACATGTAATGCACCTTCCACAAATACGGTTAACATCTCTCTTCATCTTAGGCCAAAAGAAATGTTCATGCAAAATGTCTAAAGTTTTCTTGACACCAAAGTGTCCCATTAATCCCCCACCATGTGCCTCACGCACCAATAATGATATGAACCCGCGGGAATGAAATCCCTTGAACCCACAGTCAATTTGAAAACACCCCAAGAAAGCCAAAATCAAGTCAATGGATGGAGAACCTAGACCCGATGAGAACTCGTTTCAAGAACCTAGATTATATTAAAATCTAGACCCGTTGAAGAACCCGTCTCAAGAACCCAGATTACAAAGGAGGAACGCCACAAAGGTTGTGATTTACCTTTGATAAGT
This sequence comes from Juglans regia, assembly GCF_001411555.2. Classification (NCBI taxonomy): domain Eukaryota; kingdom Viridiplantae; phylum Streptophyta; class Magnoliopsida; order Fagales; family Juglandaceae; genus Juglans; species Juglans regia. The sequence continues at coordinate 20,967,871 of NC_049906.1, forward strand.
TCAAAAGTTCAATTAAGAACAAGAGGAGTAAAACTTAACTCACAATGAATAAATTCATCAAATTTTATAAACTTCATAATCTGATTTGAATGAGGCTACATAGAGTATTTAAAGGAAAACCTAATGAAACTCTAGCCAAAATAAACCCCCATCTTCCAAAAGTGCCCCTGGATGGACAGTGCCGCGCTACAGTAACTCGGCTACAGTAACCCTAATCCTAGTTCAATAAAATAATAACTTTCCCAACATGCCCTTGCATAGGCCCCCCTAAGTGTTTCCCAAAATAAACCCAATTATTCGAATCTAATAAAATAAGTGTTTTAAATGAATTAAATAAGTTGAAAGCCTTCAAGTGCCCAAAGCCTTTAAGTCTTGTTGTTGCCCTTTCCATAGTTCATCAAATGAATCAAAGCTGAATCTTCATCATTTAAGCTCTTGAACTTGTATTTGGCCAATCTAGAACATGCAACATATCTTTAAAACTAGGCCCACCTTGGTTCCCATCAAATAACTCACGCATAGAACAATTTGGCAGACAAAGTTTGCTTTCTTTAAACAAATAACCATCATGCTTGTAAAACTTACCAAATGCCGCCTTATCACATGCCACATACACATTTGAAAAATCAGCATCTTCGGCATACATGTCTTTCATGTATTCAAACTCAAGCATTTTGGCACTCATAGAAGTAAGAAGTACATACCTCCGGGATAGAGCATCAGCAACAATGTTCTCCTTACCTTGCTTGTAACGGATGACATAGGGAAAGGTCTCAATGTATTCCATCCATCTAGCATGCCTTTTATTCAACTTACCTTGACCCTTGAGATGCTTCAATGATTCATGATCGGTATGGATCACAAATTCTCTTGGCCATAGGTAATGCTGCCAAGTCTCTAATGCACGAACAAGAGCATAAAGCTCTTTATCATAAGTAGGGTACTTCAGGAATGTCCCACTTAAGTTTTCACTGAAGAAGGCTATGGGCCGCCTATCCTGCATCAAAACGGCTCCAATCCCTATTCCTGAGGCATCTAATTCAATCTCAAAAGCTTTGTTAAAATCAGGTAATGCTAACATAGGTGCAGAGCACAACCTTTCTTTAATAGTGGCAAAAGCATTCTCTTGATTAGCCCCCCAATGAAACCCAACATTCTTTTTAATTACCTCAGTGAGTGGTGCAGCAATGGTGCTGAAGTTTTTAACAAAACGCCGATAAAAGCTAGCTAACCCATGAAAGCTTCTTACCTCAGTGATGCTTTTTGGCGTTGGCCACTCCTTGATGGCCTTGACTTTCTCTTCATCCACCTCAATACCCTTTGTACTAACAACGTAACCAAGAAAAACAACTTTTTCCATGCAAAAGGCACATTTCTTGAAATTAGCATACAACTTTTCACATCTCAACACATCAAACACATATCTCAAATGCTCAATATGTTCATTTAAGTTCTTGCTGTACACTAAGATATCATCAAAGTACACAACCACAAACTTGCCTATGAATGCACGTAGGACATGGTTCATTAATCTCATGAAAGTACTGGGCGCATTTGTAAGTCCAAATGGCATAACCAACCATTCATAAAGCCCATACTTAGTCTTAAAAGCAGTTTTCCATTCATCACCCTCTTTCATTCTAATTTGATGGTACCCACTTTTAAGATCAATTTTACTGAAAATACATGAGCCATGCAATTCATCAAGCATATCATCCAATCTAGGAATGGGATGGCGATACTTTACCGTGATATTGTTGACCGCCCTGCAATCAATGCACATCCTCCACGTCCCATCCTTCTTTGGCACTAGTAGCACTGGTACTGCACAAGGGCTCATGCTCTCCCTCACGTACCCCTTGCTCATCAAATCCTCAACTTGCCTCTGAAGCTCCTTTGTCTCCTCTGGATTACTCCTATAGGCTGGTCGGTTTGGAATAGCAGCCCCGGGCACAAAATCAATCTGGTGCTCAATGCCTCTAATGGGTGGCAACTCATTTGGCATCTCCTCCGGGAATACATCCTCAAACTCCTGCAACAAAGAAACAGCCAAACTAGGAAGAGACTGATTAGTTTCATCAAGAGTAAGATAAGACTCTTTATAGACAATAAAAATCATAGGGCGATCTGCGAAGAAAGCCCTCTTAACCTCACTCTCTCTTGCATAGAAACTCACTTTTGCCTTTCCTTTTCTCTCAGAAGACTCTCTTTCTTTTTTCTCTCGTGGCTCCACTCTTTTTTCTTTACTCTCAGCCACCTCTCTACTTTCTTTTTCACTCTTTCTTTCATGCTCATATTCACTCCTACTCTTTCTTTTTTGCTCAATCTCTTTTTCACTCTTTCTTTTTTGATCACTCTCATTTTCACTCTTTCTCTTCTGATCACTCTCATTTTTACTCTTTTTTTTTTTGAGCAACCTCACTTTTCAATTTCAGTTGGTCCTCATAGACCTGGCTTGGAGTTAAAGGAGCAAGTTTAGTTGTTTTGCCCTCCTTTTCAAAGCTGTACATGTTCTTGAACCTATCATGTGTCACTCTCCTATCATACTGCCACGGCCTCCCCAACAAAATATGGCCCGCATGCATAGGCACAACATCACAAAGCACCTCATCTTGATACTTCCCAATAGAAAAAGTAACCAACACTTGTTTATCCACCCTAACCTCTCCACAATCATTCAACCACTGCAATTTGTATGGTCTAGAGTGTTTTAAGGTTGGTAAATTCAATTTCTCAACCAAAGTAGTGCTAGCCACATTAGTACAACTCCCTCCATCAATGATCATACTACATACCTTATTGTTGACATGGCATCTAGTATGGAAAATGTTCTCTCTCTGTTGCTCTGCATCATCCACCTTAATGTGTGCATTAAGAGCACGCCTGGCAACAAGAGACTCACCTGTCACAGGGTATACCACTCCATCATCATCACTAGCATCATCCAACTCAGGTACCTCATCACTATCATCCTCACTCTCAGTCATCACCTCCCCATTCTCACACATAATCATCCCCATTCTCACGCATAATCATCACCCTCCTATTTGGACATTGAGAAGCAATGTGCCCTGAACCCATACACTTAAAACATTTGATATCTCTATTCCGTGAAGGTTGGGATTCTACCTTGGGTTTGTTGCTAGTTCCCTCATCTTTTCCCTTAGGTGGTTCGGTCTTTCTCTTTGCTTCAGCTGGATCATTCCTATCCCATTTTGATTTCCAAGTAGTGCTAGAAACCGTAGTGTACCTTGCTGTCCCTTTTCTCTTTAATTGCCTCTCCACCTTCATAGCCATGTGCACCATGTCCTCTATCTCCACATAATGCTGCAATTCAATTACATTGGCTATGTCCCTATTCAACCCACTCAAAAATCTAGCCATGGTGGCCTCTCGGTCCTCCTCTACATTAGCCCGAATCATCGCCACCTCCATCTCCTTATGGTAATCCTCCACACTCCTAGACCCCTGTGTAAGATTTTGTAATTTCTGGAAAAGGTCTCTATAGTAATGGCTAGGAACAAATCTCCGCCTCATGAGAGCTTTCAACTCTCCCCATGTCTCTATAGGCCTCTCATAATTCCTTCTCCTATTGGTCACTAATTGATCCCACCAAATAATAGCATAATCAGTGAACTCAATTACAGCCAACTTCACTTTCTTCTCCTCAGAGTAATTATGGCAATCAAACACCAACTCTATTTTTTTCTCCCACTCTAGATAAACCTCAGGGTCAGTTCTACCTTGGAAAGATGGTATTTTCATTTTGATGCTACCAAGGTCTCTATCTACACCATCCCGACCCCTTAGATTCCCCTCAAGTCCTCTTTCATGCCTAACTCCTCTATTTCTACCCGACCCAACGTCAGATGCTAAATCTTCCTCTTCCTCACCATCTCCTTCATTCTCATACTGATTTTCAACTCTATGCTCACGTCGCCTCCTATCCCTCCATACCTTGTAGATTTCTAATCGCTGCTTCTTGATGATCCATCCTATCCCTCACTTCACCCAACACCAAGTTCAACCGCTCAAACTGTTGTTGCATGGCTTGCAGCACAAAGGATGAGTTATCTGCTCTCCCCCTTGGTGATGCGCTACTCCGATGAGACATTATCAGGCGCTGCACAAGAGAATGTTAGTGGCAAAAAAAAAAAATAAACCTCACACACTCCCTCACGTGTTTACACTCGAATAACGACACTCCACTCGTGTTTCACTCCTAATTGGCTTTTTCCGATAATAGTCTCACACTCTCTTTGCCTTTTACCTCAAGAGTTTTCCCACTCAAGTTCTTTAAGAACTAATTGACTCAATCAAGACAAAGCAACCTTGTTTTATCCCAACTAGTAATTAGATCCAAGAAACAAGAACAAGAGAAACACGGAAGGAATGGAAAAAAAAAATGGCACGTGAATCAAGGAAATTATACGAATGAAACAGTAACAATAAGACAAGATACCAACTAGAATCACCCCCTTTGATGATAAGGCTCAAGAAAAAAAATCTCGATTTTTTTTTTTTTTTTCACGATTTTTTTTTCCTTTCTTTTCTTTTCTTTTCCTTTCACCAACTGATTTGATCACAATCAAGAATAAGCAGTTGAGAAAAACCCTAACAATAACTCAAAAACCCTTGGGCAAGTGATATACGGCAGCCCCTAGAACAAGAGATTTCAGCCAACACAAACCCTAGAACAATGAATTTCAGCAACCCTAACAATAGTGAAGAAATCTGCTAACCACCACTATTTTTTTTTTTGTAATCAATCCTAGAAGAATGACGCCCTAGAATTAAATATGCAAGAAATAAAAGATAGAATAAGACCTGATTGGAAACCTTGCTCTGAATACCAAATGATATGAACCCGTGGGAATGAATTCCCTTGAACCCACAATCAATTTGAAAACTCCCCAAGAAAGCCAAAAATCAAGTCAAGGATGGAGAATCTAGACCCGATGAGAACTCGTTTCAAGAACCTAGATTATATTAAAATCTAGACCCGTTGAAGAACCCGTCTCAAGAACCCAGATTACAAAGGAGGAACGCCACAAAGGTTGTGATTTACCTTTGATAAGTTCAAGAGTTCAATCAAGAACAAGAGGAGAAAACTCAACTCACAAATAAAATTCAATATTGTCTAACTCTCAAATGAGGCTACAAAGAGTTTTTAAAGCCAAACCTAATCAAAACCCTAGCCAAAATAATGCCCCTTTTACCCAAAATTAAACTTGATGAACAGTACCAGCTACAGTACGCGCGGCTACAGTAACCCCAACAGTAAATTGATGAAACCCTAGTTCCTAAAATGTAATTTTCCAAATAAGCCCTTGGCCAAAATACAAGGCCTTCCCAAAAACATAGTTCAAAAGAAATAAGACATGTGAGCCAAGCATCTTCAAGCCCACTTATTCTAAACTAATAAAATAAATCATTTAACCAAATTGGAAGCCTCCAATAACAATAGGCCGTATCTTTAAGTCATGTCTTCCACAGCTTGAATAAAGTGGATCAAAACTGGTTCTTCTTCTTTCAGACCCATCTTCAGTGTTGGGCTCTTGCTGGCTTCATCCCAGGTGGATTGCACCAATCCTTGCATTGCTTCCTTGATCTTCTTGGCCCTTGATCTTGTAATTGGCCCATCTGGAACTTGCAAAGGATCTTTAAGAGTAGGCCCACCTTGGTTCCTATCAGAGTGATTTCGCCATAGGAGTTGGCCAACTGCGAAATCAAAACCATTCTTGAAAAAACAGTCAACCCAAATAGGAAAGATTGGTCTCTTAGGCTTTCAGACACTTTATAGGCTTATAGGACATCTTTTAAAATTGTCCTAGGCATGTTTCCCTATTGTTTGGTTTACGATAAACCATGTCATCTCCCTATTGAGCTAGAACACAAGACTTATTGGGCTGTCAAACAATTTAACTTTTCCACTAACAATTCTAGTGTTTTGAGGAAATTGGAGCTGAATGAATTAGAAGAGTTGAGACACGATGCCTACAATAATGCCAAACTGTACAAGGAGAAAACTAAGGCTTTCCATGGCAAGCACATTCTGAGAAAGAGTTTTCCCCCAATCAAAAGGTTCTCCTCTACAACTCTAGACTCCATGTGTTTGCCAGTAAACTTCGATTCAAATGGAGTGGTCCTTATATTATTCAGACAGTGTTTCACCATGGGGCTGTTGAAAGCCTCAATCCGCACAATGGTAATATCTTTAAGGTTAATGGACAACGGCTCAAACCTTTCCTTGACCATTTTTCACTAGAGGATATCACATCCATTTACTGGACCATGACCCTCCAGACAAGCCTTGATGTTTGACTTATCTGTCATTTTATTTCGATTCTTTCTTGCATTTTTTTGTTTTTGCTTTTTAGTTTCTGCATGTGTTTTCTCTCTTATATTTTTCATTGTTCTTCTCTTGTTATCTTTTTCTTCTCAGACTAGGTACCTCTTCTTTCCCCTTCATTACCACTCTTTTATTGTTATTTTGACATTTTTTTCAATCATTGAGTACAATGCTCATTTCCAGTTGGGGGGTGGAGAATCTGATTTTTTTTCACATTCCAGATGTTTCTCTTGAATGTTCACTTTTATGAAACTTCTTGGCTAAATTTTCACCTTAGGGTTCTTCCATTTCACCACTTGGTCTCCAATAAATTAGAATTGTGGAATCTAATTTTTGCAAAGTTGTTGGTTTTCAAACTTCTCTACCTAAGATCAGAAAATGGCAAGCTCAACACAAGACTTTAGAATAGTCTTAGCAACTCAAACTTTGGCAATGTAGTCCAAAGCTATTGATTGATGACCCCAATAGACACAAGCAGATACTTTTGCTGTTTTGTTCGATGTCAATCAGTGGTTTTCATCCAAATAACTAGCAAGAACTACAATGAACCATATCTTAATGGCTTAGGAAAAGTGAATCAGAAACTCCACTCAAAAGAGAGAGAGAGAAAGAGAGAAAGAGAGAGAGAGAAAGGAAACTGGAGGTAAAATAAATGAGAAAAGGGGCAGGCTAGAGATCCAAAAAAAATAAAATAATAATTGCAGGTACATTGGAAAAGGCGGCCTATCACCAAGATGTTTTTCTTCTTGTAAGAAAGGAAAAAGTCATTTAAAGTGTGATAGTGTGAAAGACACCAATGTAATGATTTTGAATTGGAGGAAAGACCTTTTGGCTTTTCTTGTAAGGTTGCTGGTTTGAGATTATTGTGAGAAATCTTGAAAACAACAAATGGTAATATGTCCACACACTTGATGCACTAAAAAATATGCAGCTTAAATACATTTCCCTAGTTTGAGTTCTTGAGGATTTTATAAACAACTAACCTGACCTAACTACATTATAATGCCCAAGACTTCAATACGATTTGATCTTTTGTAGAGATTTTTGAGTTCAGTGAATTTGGAGGGCAACTGCATCCTTCATTTATTTTTATCGCATTGTTTACTAGAGACTAGTAAAGAGCTAGTTGGGCGGTTTGATAAAATGCTGGAAATGCATAATTAAGTTGTTTAAGTGAATGATATGTTTCATCAAATAAGAGTTAATCAACTTAATTACACATCAAATTTTAGTACCACACTCCAAATCAATTGATGCCAATATTTTGCACACAAAAGTTTCACATTTGCCTCTAAAATAATTAAACGCTTATATGATACTATATGTGCAGGGCATTTATGGAAAGGAAAAAATAAAAGAGCCATACAACAATTATTTCCTAACCCTTGCCGAGATGCCCCATCGGTGGTCCCAAGTGAAGTGCACTGGAGTGTGCAAAGGAATGGTAGAGGTCGCGAACCACCAAACAACTCTTGCAGCACAGTGGATTCACGACAGAGAAAAGCAGTACGAAGTGGTTTGGCGGAGTGAGAGCTCCGTTACAGAAACCAACCAGGTGAAGTGCTCAGGACGTGGTCATGAGACCAGCAGCAGAATCACGTGGAACAGAGTTTCTTTGGGTCGGTTTGCATTCACGTTTGGAGGGGGCAAAATTTGATTCGACTATTCTTTTTCTGGGGGAGAGGTAGTACGTTTAGAGGGGCCCCAATTTTTTTCTTTTGGTTCAGCAATTGTTTTGTGTCATTCATAATTTTTCTTCTTCGGATTTTTTAAAGAGAAACTTCAAATGTTAGGATTTATTCTTTTTAGGCATTTTGCTAGTTTAGAGATGATAGGCTAGATTTTTAGCTTGGGATTCAAGGAGTAGCCCATGACTGTTTGAGGTTGGATTTTCTTTAATGTTTGTGATTTTGATGATTAACTTGTTGGATTATATTTCAATTTGCATCTAGGTAGGATTGAAGTTCTTCATTCTTGGTTTAGCTCAATTGTGAATGTAAATGCACAATTGATACTTGAACAAGTAACAAGACTTTGATGGTTTTCTTTCACTATATTACAATTGTTATATATAATCTGTCAAATAGTTTTATTAAGCTAAAACAATTATGGTTCATTGCTATATTATCTGACCATGATTTCTAGGAATGAGAGAATGGTAGAAAGAAGAAGAAAAGATAAGTAAATCCATCACCAAATCAGTGGGCGAAAATTGCGTCCCAAGTGTTTGTTTATTGATTCTGACAAGTTTAATTCAATTTCGATACATTTCTTCTAAATCTCTTGGTTCTTGGTAATTTTAGAAACATAGATTCGCATTTATTTTCAGTTTTACTTGTGGTTGAACTTCCAAAATAGCCAATAATTTTACTCTTAATTCTGTCACACTTCCTTAGTAAATAGCCCCCATTTTGGTGTCGATATAGTTAGTGGCCGACCTTTGAAATTTATTTCTCATTTCTTACTTTTTTTTGTTCATTGCCAAATCTTTTAATTTAATGCTTTCTTATCCTTTTGAAATTTCTTGTCACCTTAAACGGTAATATGTTGTCTTGCGATTATGAAATGCTTGCTTAATTCACATTGTCCCTGTGAATTCGATCTTGAGATTTACCCTTGTATTACTTTGACAGTTTCTGCAGTTGGAAGTCAAAATTATAAGTTGATCAGTTGTTTAATGATTGAATCAATGAGAAAAAGAACTTCTAGGAAACCGATTTCACCTAATCCCTCACTATGTTTTTTCTCATTTAAGTAATTGAAATTAGTTCTCTCTATTTGTCGGCAAATTCTTCAAAGTTATCCAAAAGCCTCTTTCGATAGTCTGTTAAATTTATTCTTGATCATCATTTTACACAAGAGTATGCAAATTAATGAAACAAGAAAGCATTAAGACCATCAATTTTAATACTACATAGGTTCATATAAGTCTTTCAATTTCTATATTTACCAATGCTAAAATATCCAAGTTCTATCCTATAATTCCCTATTTCGATAGCAAATCACAAGATCAAAATCATATAATTAATAGCCAGTCAATTAGAAGCAATAAGCTCAAAATAAATCAAACAAATATGGAAGAGAATTACTTCAAATTAGCATAGAAAAACAAGCATAGTTTGAAACTAGATTATATCGTTTTCCTAGAATAAAGAAAATTTAGTTCATACTAAAAATTAAATTCAACATAAATGAATTCACCATAATTTTTTCTGAGAGGAAGGGAAGAAAATGATCACTGAATAATCCTTGTCGTTCGTAATGTCTTCCACGTTGCATTGCTGCTTTCAGTTCACTTCCTTTCTCTTTTCTAATTTCTTTTTTTCCCCTCAATGCCTGTCAAACGGTGATAGGTTGGTAGGAGATAGATTTATTTTTTTCAACCTTTCAATTTGCCTGGTGGTAGGTAGTGCCATCATGAGTTTTTTTTTTCTTCAACAGGTTTTTATTTTTTTTAAATCCTTCAACAGCATAGGCTTCTAAAATTTGGATCTTTCTTTCTTTCAAATCTAAAGTAAAATTTAAATGACAAAAATAAAGCCTAAAATATTAAAAAAAAAAAAAAAAAAAAAATTAGACTAAAATTTAAAGTTAAGAAGTGATAAAATATAGGAAATTATGCAAGCCATCACCCCGGCAACGCTTGATGGGTGGTGCCACGTTGGCATGCCCACGAATGCATAGCAAGGTTAGTATGGTGCCCACGGTTTGTGCCTTGACACTGCCCCGTTGACATGCGTTGACACTACCGCTGACATGCGTTGACAACCCCACGGGCCATGCCTTGACATTGCCATTGACATGTCTTGGCACTGCCCCTCACATGCCTCAAGTCGTTGCACATAAGTTGCGCCCGAAGCCATTTGGCCGAGGGCAAGTCTGATGTGTGGGGTATGGGGCAGACATTGGCCTCCCGTGTGCTGTTGCTCGCAGTTAGCCTAAAAGTGAGTCCAGGGCGACGAGCGCCACGACAATCAGTGGTTGAGAAACCCTTTTGACTCATCGTGTGTTGCTCGTCGCTATGAAGGTGCTCCTTGTGACGCCAACAGATTTCGCTTAGGATCGGACAGACATATGAAGCGTCGGGACATGCAACACAAGGTTACCTGCCCCCGTTCATGACATATAAGATGCAATCTTCTTAACATGCATCTAGCAGTATGCAAAATTCGCAGCGGATAATTTTTTATTTTTTTTAGCAATACTATGCACCAAACTTATATTATCCCAAATACTTAAAACATACTTCATACATAAAGACATACTAAACAACTGAGATTACAGCACTAGTCCAAAATGATTGTGAACAAAAGAGTGCTGGAGATTGAACTCCACAAAATACAAGTAGTAACCTAAGGTAACTACATCTAGGTCACACCGTCCCTTAGTCGACCGTTTCCAGCTGGTCGATTCCCGGTTCTCCTTCAGATCCTGTAACAAGATCTACCATTCGGGGGGAATGGTAGTTGAGACTGCCACAATTAGATTTGATTACAAATCTCAGCAAGTTAACAAAAAACCTTCACACAGGTTAATGATGCATGCATGAAAATAAAGACATGAATGCACAATCAAAGTCAATAGTAAACATAACATAATCTGACATAACCTGGCATGAAATAATAAGCATAACATGACTTAACATAACATGGCATGAGCTAACCTAACTTGAACTGAAACTAAAACTTGGCTTGATGTGACATAAACTTGAAACTTGACATGAATGTAAACTAGAACATAACATAACGTAAAACATGACTTGAACGTGAAATAAATGAACTTGGAATCTTGCTCAGTAGACTTAATTAAAAAAGTGACCATACGGGTGTTACACGGGTCCCTTTGAGTCTTGTGTCCCTACCGATTACCGCATCACAACACAGGTGTTTATACCAGCTGTGTGTGCGTTAATACGTACTCCACAATTGCTGTGGCCCCACGTATTCTACATGTCACAATTGTTGTGTCTCACATAGCGTATGCTCTACAGTTGTTGTGGCTCCATACTTTATGCCCCACAGTTGTTGTGGCCCTATGATTTGTTTGTGCCACACTTGCTGTGGACACACGTAAAATAAAGTGGCTCCATCGGCATTAGTGCCTGGCACGCTCCGGTGACCAGCTAGTTAGGCCCCATTCGTAACCTGTTGACTGTACTTCGTCAACCCAGGGAATATCACACCTATTTAGAGACTCCAGGGTGAACAAAGGAGTTGCACTAGGATATTACCCTATCCTAGCGTTTGGGATCGTGATTGACATGAATCACTTAACAAGACTGTTCTCGAGGTACGCAAACTGTATTCAAGACGGGATGGCATGAATCTAAAAAGATAGAAGTCTTGACGTAGCGTAACGTGACATGAACGTAAGACGACAAACATGACGTACGTCGAGACATAAATGAAACATACAACATTTCATAACATGACATGCATGTAATAGACAAATTTTGTAACATGGAATAACATGTAACAGACAGTATTTCATAACATCACATAACATGTGACAGTGAATATTACATGACAAGACATAACATTTGACAGATGACATACGTAATGTGACATACTTGCAATAGATAATAACATGAGATAAAATATATTGTGTAACAGATAAGTATTTCGTGATAGAATAATTCGTGTAAAAGATAAACATGGAATGACATAGCATGGCATGGCATATAAAACAACATATGAACATAAATTGTAGTTTCCTTACACATCACACATACACAGTAACCCGATAGTAAGTTAAGAGCTAACTTACCTCAATAGTCGCGTTTTACGAGACTAAGCGCGAAACATGAGGAACTGTAACAAGGTATTCTAAAAGTTAGAAATTAATTACTAACAATTAGAAATGTGAAAAGAGGCAACTTAGAGTAAAATGACCATTTTACCCTCTACATGTGAGAAAATGACCATTTTACCCTTAACTTAAGGATTTCACATCCTAACTCCAAAAACTACCAAAATTTACATTCCTCATATAAATTTTGTCATAAACTCGAATATCAACTAAGAAAAATTTAAAACCATTCACAACTATGGAAAACTCACAATGGCCGAAACCTACATAGGCCATTTCTCTTGATTTTGGTTCCATTCTTTCAAAATTTATCAACAAAGATCTTCCTATCCTAAGTTTAAAAGTACACTTAAAATATCCATTAAGAAAAATCTAATCATCAACACCAAATTTTTTGTAAAAAGACCCAAACTTTTTAACAAAAAAGTAAACCCTTAAATCACAAGTTTTAACCTTAAACAAAATCTCCAAGAATTCCAAAAAAAAATCAAATATTACTTCTAACATATTCATAACATCATCCTAAGATCAACCATGCGTTAAATCATCAAACAAAGTCACCAAAAATCACAAAACAACACTTGGAGTTCTTGGTTTTAAACTTAGTCTAAAACAAAAACTTTCTCTCAACTAACTTTGATTAATCTCGTGATCCATGGCTTAAAGACATGTGATCTTCAAAATAAAACATCACATGGTTTAAAAATGTGTCCTAAAGAAAATCCAACTACAAAACTTAAAATCACATGGCTAAAATTCAACAAAACATGGATCTAACCCAAAAACATCAAATCTTTGGCCTAACCAAAATCCTCTTGCATAGAAAATCATATCTTTAACACTAATACTAAATATCTTTGAAATAATATCCTAACATGTATATAAAGGCCTAGGATCATTATATAAAAATATCAAAGCCTTTGGAATAAGATTAAACCATGAAATATTCAAACTTTCACAAAACAAAAACTATTTTTCCATTTCTAGTTTATAAATCTAAAGAAATTTATTATCAAATGTTTATTCATGCAACAAAACCTCAATGACCATTCATGAACACATGTTCCCAACACTCCATAAAATTTTTGGGCCAAGATATGTCCATTAACTTGGTCAAAACTTCCAAAACATAACATACTCTCCAGTTTAAGGCCCAAAATGACTATTCCATAGTTAAAAATACTTTTTAGCGACCAAATGAGCATGGAATGATACTAATAAGATATCCACGGAAACTAGACTCAAAGTTGAACAACTTATATGAAGGAATCATCATGCGAAAATACTTACAATGGGTCTAAAATGGCCACGTTAAAAGACTCAGAAATCTGCCCAAGAGAGCTCTTTTGGGTTTTCTCGTTAAGAACTGGATGAAGAAGTGATAAAATGGATAAAAATGTGCCTTGCACGACTTTAGACTCCTGGAGGGGGAAGTTATGGGCTTGAATGACCATTGAATTGAGTTGCCTATGTGACATAAAGGGGAGAATTGTGAGAGGCATGGATTGCCTGCAGCAGCTGTGAGAGATGGAGGTTGATGGATTGGATTTCTCCTTCACATCAAGGCACTATTGGGTGCAGCCAATGTTAGTGGATGGTTTTCCATGTGGGGGAGGAAACTTCTCCAAGAAGCTTTGCCAAAGTGGGCAATTTAGTGGGCCTTGGTGGGCCCTAACCAAGTGGGCTTCAATTTGGGGTTTAAAGGTGATTTGGTTAGGGTTTGAGATGCTATCAACCCCAAAACTAATTTTTCTTGACCCAATCAAATTTCTAAGGTTTAAAAGGTTGGATAATTATGTCATAATAAGGATTTTATTAATTAATAGCATGTGGAAGTGATTTAATCAAGTGATTAAATACAATGCTAGAAATCGGGTTAGAAAGGGTTTGGAGGCCAACTTTAGGGTTATGGAAAACCGTTTAGGGCTTTGGTTTCAATCAAGCTTTCGGGGTTTCAATTGGGTTCCAACCATTTAGGGTTTTGTTAGGATTGAAACCTTCTTTGGTCTGACACAAATCAGTTGAACAGATGTAACAAAGTTTTGCTAAGGTTGCATGATTTTACACCTTGATTTCCTTCACCAATCTATCTAATGGTTCCTTTTTGTGCCATGTGTCTAATACCATTCACTATGTGTGGCTAATATCTTGCCAAGTGTCCAAATAAAACTTCTCTAACCTAATTTGGACATTCCACACTATAATTTTGAAAACACTGCACTAGGTGCGCTTATCGAGGTTACTATTCACTCCAAAAAAAAGTATAATAAACTTAGTACTGAAAAATTCTAAATATTCATATTAACATATAGTGAAAATCGTTTACCGAAATTCAAACCCTGAAGTGCCCCTAAAAATAATTTCACAATTTCCAACAGACATTTCATTCGAAATTATGAAAATAGGCTATTGCGCCATAAAATCCTAAATAATCCACTGAGTCTAATGGTGTAGACCATAATGCATTCTGACAGTTCTAACTACCTCAAATAATTAAACTCATAACTCTAGCACCATATTGAGTGATAACACTGATTATGATGACAGACTTAAAACATGAGCGATTGGTCGATTCGTAAAAACTTATGGGGTTTTCACGAGATTTCTAAGGTCAATAGAAATTCTACCAATGAATTTCTAGTGGGCTGTTACACTCCTTGACCCTATTGTGTCATTCTTGTGACTCTACCATTGCGACCCAGGTCAGGCAGGATTACTTGCTGAATTTAATCATATCAATAAGCGGAGGAGAAGAAACTTACAAAGATTCCCCTAGTAATGGTGAGCGAATCGGGAAGAGCCCAGCTTGAGAATCAGGTGCCACTCGTCATTCAGATTGTAGTCTAGAGAAGCATCCTCAGTGTCGGACAAGGCCAAGTCTGTTGGAAGGGTGTGCAGGAGAGGGTGAGAGCCCCATTGTGCCCAAACTTGTCGCACCACGAGGCATTGTCAGGTTGTCGGGTTGTTTGGGAATGCAGCCCTAATTGGGCAGTAAATTCCGTCCAAGGCTAAATATGGGCGAGAGGCCGATAGCAAATAGGTACCACAAGGGAAAGATGAAAAATACTTTGAAAAGAGAGTCAATGAGTGCTTGAAATTGTCAGGAGGGAAGCAGATGGGGGCTGGTGATGCACCCTGATCGGATGTGGAACGATGAATGCGGTTTGCCGATCAACTCGAGGTGTGGACCGACGCTTATTGCGGCGGTGGCCCAAGCCCGGGTTGTAGTCATGCCCATGGAAACGTTGTTGCCACAATCGTGGTGGGGAGCACGCCCGCGCAAGCTGTGCTTTGGCATCTATCGGGACTTGAAAGATGGTGAACTATGCCTGAGCGGGGTGAAGCTAGAGGAAACTCTGGTGGTGGCCCGCAGCGATACTGACGTGCAAATCATTTTTCTGACTTGGGTATAGGGGCGAAAGACTAATCGAACCGTCTAGTAGATGTTTCCTTCCGAAGTTTCCCTCAGGATAGCTGGAGCCCACGAGCGAGTTATATTGGGTAAAGCCAATGATTAGAGGCATCGGAGGTGCAACGCCCTTGACCGATTCTCAAACTTTAAATAGGTAGGACGTCCCGATTGCTTTGTTGAATCATGCCAAGGAATTGAGAGCTCCAGTGTTATATTGGATTTGAATCAGATTTCGGATCAATCTATATTGATTGACTGCCTCCATTATGTTGTTGCTAGCAAATACCACTACTTTTGGTTTTGAATTTTCTAAATCATTCCCGTAGGAGGTCTGGACCCTTTTTTTTTTATGATCCTTCGATAAAAGGATTCATTCTCTTGATAAAAAATAGGAGGTAGAACCAATAAATATTTCTTTTTTGATTCATCCCTGGAGTTGAATACCTCAATCAAGAATTGTTTTTGATCCAATCTGCAGGAATCAATAGAAAGGGTAAATCCCTTATGATACGCCAGATCCGACAATGGGCCCTTTTTGGTAAGCAGAACTGGCAATGCGGGGTGAACCAGAAGGCGGGTTATGATGCCCAACTGCGCACTAACCTAGAACCCACAAAGGGTGTTGGTCGATTAAGACAACAAGACGGTGGTCATGTAAGTCAAAATCCACTAAGGAGTGTGTAACAACTCACCTACCGAATCAACTAGCCCTGAAAATGGATGGCACTGAAGCACGCAACCTATACCGGGCCGCCGAGGCAAGTGCCAGGGGTAACTACAAAACTTGGGGCGTGAGCCCGGGTGGAGCGGCTGTTGGTACAGATCTTAGTGGTAGTAGCAAATATTCAAATGAGAAAGGTTCCATGTGAAAGGTTCCATGTGAACAGCACTTGCACATGGGTTAGTCGATCCTAAGAGACGGGGGAAACCCATCTGGTAGCGGGATGGACGCGAGCTTCAAAAGAGAATCGGGTTAAAATTCTTGAACTGGGACGTGGCAGCTGATGGCAATGTTAGGGAGTCCGAAGACGTTGGTGGGGGCCACGGGAAAAGTTATCTTTTTTGTTTAACAGCCTGCCCGACTTGGAAACAGCTCAGCCAGAGGTAGGGTCTAGTGGCTGGAAGAGCACCACACTTTGCATGGTGTCCTGTGTGCCCCCACGCCCAGTTGTACTCATAACCACATCAGGTCTCCAAGGTAGGCAAGGGAAGTCTGTAAAATGGATCCGTAACCTCGGGAAAAGGATTGGCTCTGACGGATGAGCACAGGGGTCCTAGTCCTGAACCCATTGGCTATCGGTGGACTACTCGAGCTACTTCCGCGGTGTGAACGGGTAGCCGCGTGCGGGCCAGAGGACGAACTGGAAATGATCGCTTCGGCGGTCTTCCCCGGGCGTCGAACAGTCGACTCAAAATTGGTACGGACAAGGGGAATCCGACTGTTTAATTAAAACAAAGCATTGCGATGGTCTCTGCAGAATGCTCATGCAATGTGATTTCTACCCAGTGCTTTGAATGTCAAAGTGAAGAAATTTAACCAAGCGTGGGCAAACGGCGAGAGTAACTATGACTCTCTTAAGGTAGCCAAATGCCTCTTCATCTAATTACTGACGCACATGAATGGATCAACGAGATTCTCACTGTCCCAGTCTACTATCCAACGAAACCACAACCAAGGGAATGGGCGTGGCAAAAACAATGGGGAAAGAGGACCCTGTTGAGCTTGACTCTAGTCCGACTTTGTGAAATGACTTGAGAGGTGTAGGATAAGTGGGAGCTGAAAGGAGAAAGTGAAATACCACTATTTTTAACGTTATTTTACTTATTTCTTGAATTGGAGGCGGGGCATTGCCCTTCTTTCTGGACCCAAGGCTCGTTTTGGTGGGCTGATTCAGGCAGAAGACATTTTTAGGTGGGGAGTTTGACTGGGGCGGCACATCTGTTAAAAGATAATGTAGGTGTCCTAAGATGAGCTCAATGAGAACAAGAATATCGTGTGGAACAAAATGGTAAAAGCTCGTTTGATTCTAATTTCCAGTATGAATATGAACCGTGAAAGTGTGGCCTATCTATCCTTTGGACCTTCAGAATTTGAAGCCAGAGGTGTCAAAAAAGTTACCACAGGGATAACTGGCTTGTGGCAGCCAAGCGTTCATAGTGACGCTGCTTTTTTATCCTTCGATGTCGGCTCTTCCTATCATTGTGAAGCAGAATTCACCAAGTGTTGGATTGTTCACCCACCAATAGGGAACGTGAGGTGGGTTTAGACCGTCATGAGATAGGTTTGTTTTACCCTACTGATGACAGTGTCGCAATAGTAATTCAACTTAATACGAGAGGAACTGTTGATTTGCACAATTGGTCATCGTGCTTGGTTGAAAAGCCAGTGGCGCGAAGCTATCGTGTGCTAGATTGTGATTAAATGCCTCTTAGTCAGAATCCGGGCTAGAAGCTACATGTGAGCCCGTCGCCCGATTGTCGACCTGCAGTAGGGGCCTTAGGGCACCCAGAGGCACATGTCATTAGTGAAGCTCTCACGGCGGATGAGTTATACGGGCTTTCTTGAAGTACAATTCTTACCGAGCGGCGGGTAGAATCCTTTGCACACGACTAAAATATGCGACATGGTATTTTAAGTGGCAGAGTAGCCTTGCTGCCATGATCCATTGAGATTTAGCCCTGTGTCTGATAGGAACCAAGGTGGGCCTACTCTTAAAGATCCTTTACAAGTTCCAGATGGGCCAATTACAAGATCAAGGGCCAAGAAGATCAAGGAAGCAATGCAAGGATTGGTGCAATCCACCTGGGATGAAGCCAGCAAGAGCCCAACATTGAAGATGGGTCTGAAAGTAGAAGAACCAGTTTTGATCCACTTTATTCAAGCTGTGGAAGGCATGACTTAAAGATACGGCCTATTGTTATTGGAGGCTTCCAATTTGGTTAAATGATTTATTTTATTAGTTTAGAATAAGTGGGCTTGAAGATGCTTGACTCACATGTCTTATTTCTTTTGAACTATGTTTTTGGGAAGGCCTTGTATTTTGGCCAAGGGCTTATTTGGAAAATTACATTTTAGGAACTAGGGTTTCATCAATTTACTATTGGGGTTACTGTAGCCGCGCGTACTGTAGCTGCTACTGTTCATCAAGGGTAATTTTGGGTAAAAGGGGCATTATTTTGGCTAGGGTTTTGATTAGGTTTGGCTTTAAAAACTCTTTGTAGCCTCATTTGAGATTTAGACAATATTGAATTTTATTTGTGAGTTGAGTTTTCTCCTCTTGTTCTTGATTGAACTCTTGAACTTATCAAAGGTAAATCACAACCTTTGTGGCGTTCCTCCTTTGTAATCTGGGTTCTTGAGACGGGTTCTTCAACGGGTCTAGATTTTAATATAATCTAGGTTCTTGAAACGAGTTCTCATCGGGTCTAGATTCTCCATCCTTGACTTGATTTTGACTTTCTTGGGGAGTTTTCAAATTGATTGTGGGTTCAAGGGAATTCATTCCCACGGGTTCATATCAGTGTCACTTCGATTCATCCCTCCTCCTCAAACTACATCACTTTTCATGATTTCCTGGGCAAGGTTAGCAACAAGGACTTGTCGAAAATTGGTGCATGACGTGCTCCCTCGACATGTGCATGTGATCGTGGCTACCTTGGTGCCCCCCTTGGCGAGTTTAATATGGTGCCCTTGATGGGTGGTGCCCCGTTGGCGTGCCCATGAATGCAAAGCGAGGTTAGTACAGAGCCTATGTTGGGCCATGCCTTGATAGCCCCGACGATGCTTGATGGGTGGTGCCTTGTTGGCTTGACCACGAATGCAAAGTGAGGTTAGTGCGGAGCCTATGTTGCGCCATGCCTTGACACAGCCCCAGCGACATGCCTTGACACTTCCCCTCACACGCCCGTTGACATTCACACAAAGGTCCGGAAAAGAACAACATCGATCAAACAAACTCTACCAATGCAACTTGCCTTGTTGCCACAAGAAGTTGCAATGAAAAATTCACAGCATGATCCCCTAATGTTGCTACCCGACATGCATGTGTGAGGGTGAACATATGTCTCGTGCTTTTGGATGAATGAAACCACCCAAATTGGTTTCCTTAATTCATTCCAATACATCTTGGATGTGTTCCAAGCATCACCTACCATTATCGGCCTATTTTCGAGTTTTCTTGATTTCTCAATTTTATACACTTGTCCCGTGCTTTTGGATGATTGAAACCACCCAAATTGGTTTCCTGAATTCATTCCAATACATCTTGGATGTGTTCCAAGCATCACCTACCATTATTGGCCTATTTTCAAATTTTCTTGATTTTCCACTTTTATTAAATCTAAAAAATCAAATAAAAAAATCCTAATGTCAAAAACTTGTGAGGCTTCCTCCTACTTCAATATTATCTATTGTTCGGCGGTATTCTCTTCTCTTATTTCCCATGCCTAGCGGGGTGGGCTCGACACCACACAATGCTTCTACAAGCTCAGCTAGCCTTGTGCTTGGTTGGGGTGTGGTTCAATTTGTTTGACATTGTGGTCTGGGCTACGTAACGGCGTGTGAGTGGTGACAGGTTGTATGTTTTGGTAGGCTCTATGCTTGTGCATTAGGCATATGCTTGTCTCAAAGATTAAGCCACGCATGTGTAAGTATGAACTAATTCAGATAGTGAAATTGTGACACCCCTAGATTCCGCTTGGGATCGGACAGACATCCGTAGCGTCTGGACATGCAAGACAAGGTTACCTGCCCCCGTTAATGACATATAAGATGCAATGTTCCTAACATGCATCTAGCATTATGCAATATTCGTAGCAGAAAATAATTTTTTTTTTAACAATACTATGCACCAAACTTATAATATCCCAAATAGTTAAAACATAAACCATGCATACTTAAAATATCCACGATTACAACACGGGTCTCAGAAGACTATAATCACAAAATAACGGAGACCTGACTCGATAATTACATTGCCAAAATACACTATTGGGCTAATTCGTTGAGTAACTCGCGTAACTCGACTAGCGATACCAGAATATTATTCAAAGACCTAACTATGAAGGAGGCTGCAAGCTCCGTGTTGCGACTACGGCGTCTAGTCAACCTCGTCCAGTCTGCTAGTGTCTGCTCCATGCTCTGATCCTAACACATCACCTATCATTCAAGGAGAATGGTAGTTGGGATTACCACGGTGAGATTTGATTACAAATCTCAGCAAGTTAACAGGAAACTTCCACACAGGTTAATAATGATTGCATGACAGTGAAAGTATGAATGTATAATCAAAGTCATAAGTAAGCATAGCATAACTTGACATATAGCATGGCATAAATGACATAACTTGAATTGAAACTGAAACTTAGTTTGACGTGACATGGCAAGTACGTGAACTTAAAACATAACAAGGACTAGCAACATAGCATGAACGTGAACTTGAAATATAACATGGACTTGAAACATAACATAAACGTGACCATACATAATTTGAACATGAACTTGAACATAACATGAACCTGAGCATGACATAACATAAATGTGAACTTGAAACATAACGTGAACGTGAACATGACATAACATGAATGTGAACTTGAACATAACATGATATAAACATGAACTTGTAACATATTGTTGTCTCTTGAGGTCACTATGATTGAGTAATCTTATCTCATGGGGTTACCATAATTGCGTATTTTTATCTCATGGGGTTACCATGATTCACATGAATTTGAAACTTGACATGAACGTAAACTTAAATATAACATAACGTAAAACATGACTTGAACGTGAAATACATGAACTTCGTAACATGGCATAACATGTGACAGTGAATATTATGTGACATGACATACATGTAACAGATGGCATACGTAATGTGACATACTTGCATTGGATAGTGACATGTGACAGAATATATTGTATAACAGATAAGTATTTCGTGATAGAATAATTTATGAAATAGATAAACATGATGACATGGCATGGCATGGCATGACATATATAACAACATACGAACATAAACTGTAGTTCCCTTACTCATCACACATACACAGTAAACTAATACTAAGTTAAGAGCTAATTTACCTCGATCGTTGCGTTCTACGAGATTAAAGTGTGAAACACAAGGAACTGTAAAAGGGTATTCTAAAAGTTAGAACTTTAATTACTAACAATTAGAAATGTGAAAAGAGAGTAAAATTATCATTTTACTCTCTACATATGAGAAAATGACCATTTTACCCCTAACTTATGGATTTCACATCCTAACTCAAAAAATTTACCAAACTTTACATTCCTTATGTAAATTTTGTCCTAGACTCAAATAACAACTACGAAAAATTTAAAACCATTCACAATTACGGAAAACCCACAATGGGCGAAACATTCATAGGCCATTTCTCTTGATTTTGGTTACAATTTCTTCTATCATCAAAACTCATGATTAAACCAAAATTTTGTAACAAGCAACTTCCTATCCTAAGTTTAAAAAATAGACTTAAAATATCCATTAAGAAAAATCTATTCGTCAACACCAAACTTTTTAACAAAAAGTAAACCCTTAAATCATAAGTTTTGACCTTTAAAAAAAAACATCTCCAAGAATTCCAAAAAAAATCAAATCTTACCTCTAACATATTCATAACATCATCCTAAGATCAACCATGCTTTAAATCATCAAACAAAGTCACCAAAAATTACAAGACAACACTTGGAGTTCTTGGTTTTAAACTTAGTCCAAAACAGAAACTTTCTCTGAACTAACTTTGATCAATCTCTTGATCTATGACTTAAAGGCATGTGTTCTTCAAAATAAAACATCACATGGTTTAACAATGTGTCCTAAATAAGATCCAACCATCAAACTTAAAATCACATGGCTAAAATTCAACAAAACAAGGATCTAACCCAAAAACATCAAATCTTAGGCCTAACCAAAATCCTCTTGCATAGAAAATCATATCTTTAAAAATAATACTAAATATTTTTGAAATAACATCGTAACATGTATATAAGAGGCTTAGGATCATCATATGAAAATATCAAACGTTTGGAATAAGATCAAACCACGAAATATTCCAACTTTCACAAAACAAAAATTGTTTTTCCACTTCCAGTTTTCATGTTTCTAAATCTAAGAAACTCTATCATCAAAAGCTATATCCATGCAACAAAACCTCAATTAAAATTTATACACCCGTGCTAACAACACTCCATAAAATTTTTGGACTAAGATATGTCCATTAGCTTGGTCAAAAATTCCAAAACATATCATACTCTCCAGTTTCACGCCCAGAATGACCTTTTCATGGTTACAAATATGTTTGACCAATCAAATAAGCATGTAATGAGAATAATAAGATATATACGGAAACTAGACTCAAAGACAAACAACTTTTATGAAGGAGTCATTGTGAGAAAATACATACAAAGGGTCAAAAATGGTCACACAAGAAGACCCAGAAATCAGCCCGTGAGAGCTCTTTTGGATTTCTCTCTAAGAACGGGAGAAAGAAGGGATAACATGGAGAGAAGTGTGTGTCTTGCATGACTTTAGACTCCTGGAGGGGGAAGTTATGGGCTTGAATGACCCTTGATTGGAGGTGGCTATGTGACATAAAGTGGAGAATAGAGAGGAGCAAGGACTACCAGCAGCTGCTGTGAGAAATGAAGGTTGATGGAGTAGATTTCTTCTTCACATCAAGGCACTATTGGGTGCAGCCAATGGCAATGGATGGTCTTCCATGTGGGGGAGGAAATTTCTTCAAGAAGCTTTGCCATGGTGGCCAATTTCATGGGCCTTGGTGGGTCCCAACCAAGTGGGCTTCAATTTGGGATTTAAAGAGGGTTTGGTTAGGGTTTGAGATGCTATTAAGCCCAAAACCAATTTTTCTTGGCCCAATAAAATTTCCAAGGTTTAAAAGGTTGGATAATTATGTCATAACAAGGATTTGATTAATTTATAGCATGAGGAAAAGTGATTAAACACAATACTAGAAATCGTGTTTAGGGTTTGGGGAAACCGTTTAGGGTTTTGGTTTCAATCAAGTTTTTGGGGTTTCAATTAGATTCCAACCATTTAGGGTTTTGCTAGGGTTGAAACCCTCTTTGGTCTGGCACAATTTGGTTGATCAGATGAAACAAAGCTTTGCTTAGGTGTCATGATCTCATACCTTGACTTCCTTCACAAATCCATCTAATGGTTCCTCTTTGTGCCAAGTCTCTAATATTATTCACTATGTGTGGCTAAGATCTTCACAAGTGTCCAAATAAAACTTCTCTAACCTAATTTGGACATTCCACACTATGATTTTGAAAACACTGCACTGGGTGTGCTTATCGAGGTTACTATTCACTCCAAAAAAAAGCATAATAAACTTCGTACTAAAAAATTCTAAATATTCATATTAACCTATAGTGAAAATCATTTATCGAAATACAACCTCGAAGTGCCCTAAAAAATAATTTTACAATTTCGAACAGTCGTTTCGTCCGAAATTATGAAAATTGGTTATTGCGCCATAAAGTCATAAATAATCAATTGAGTCTAATGACGTAGATCATAACACACTCTGACACTTCGAACTACCTCAAATAATTAAACTCATATTTCTAACACCATAACGAGTGATAACACTGACTATGTTGATAGACTAAAATTGTGCGATTGGTCGATTCGTAAAAACTTATGGAGTTTTCACGAGATTCCTAAAGTCAATAGAAATTCCACCAGTGAATTTCTAGCGGGCTGTTACAGAAATTGTGAATGGCTCATTCAATCAATTATTGTTTGTTTGATGGTATATGCTACTCGGATAACTGTAGTAATTCTTGAGAGCTAATACGTGCAAAAAACCCCGACTTCTGGAAGGGATGCTGATATGAACCCGCGGGAAAGGAATCCCTTGAACCCACAATCAATTTGAAAACTCCCCAAGAAAGCCAAAATCAAGTCAATGGATGGAGAACCTAGACCCGATGAGAACTCGTTTCAAGAACCTAGATTATTTTAAAATCTAGACCCGTTGAAGAACCCGTCTCAAGAACCCAGATTGCAAAGGAGGAACGCCACAAAGGTTGTGATTTACCTTTGATAAGTTCAAAAGTTCAATTAAGAACAAGAGGAGTAAAACTCAACTCACAATGAATAAATTCATCAAATTTCATAACTTCCTAATCTGATTAAAATGAGGCTACATAGAGTATTTAAAGGAAAACCTAATGAAACCCTAGCCAAAATAAACCCCCATCTTCCAAAAGTACCCCTGGATGAACAGTGCCGCGGCTACAGTGCCGAGCTACAGTAACTCGGCTACAGTAACCCTAACCCTAGTTCAATAAAATAATAACTTTCCCAACATGCCCTTGCATAAGCTCCCTTAAATGCTTCCCATAATAAACTCAATTATTCTAAACAAATAAAATAAGTACTTTAAATGAATTAAATAAGTTGAAACCCTTCAAGAGCCCAAAGCCTTTAAGTCTTGTTATTGCCATCTTCCATAGCTGATCAAATGAATCAAAATTGGATCTTCATCCTTCAAGCCTCATCTTGAATGTTGAGCTCTTGCTAAACTCGTCCCAAGTGGATTGCATCAATCCTTGCATTGTCTCCGTGATCTTTAAGACTAGGCCCATCATGGTTCCCATCATTCCCCCTCTCCTCAAAAGGATTCGACCTCGAATCTCCACCTTGGTTCCCATCAATCCCCCTCTCCTCAAAAGGATTCAACCTTGAATCTCCACCTGGATCAAAGGGAAAAACGTTAGTAATATTATCATTAATTTCATATGCAATATCATTAATTTGTTCAAGAATTTGAAAAGATCCATCCAAGCTACTCATGTCGTCAACAGGTAAAGGCATTAAATCAAAAGGAGTAAATGGATTAGGGCTATAAACAATTGCGAAAGGAAAATATAAAGTGGTAGTATGCATGGTCCTATTATATGCAAACTCTATAAATCTATCCACAACCATATAAATAGAATCTCTACTTATTTCTTTCCTTGGCAGCCCCAAAACAGAGTCCATATATGCAAACTCATTGAAATGCAAATGATACTCCTGTAAACGTTCATGCAACAAGTCAATGTATGGCAAATGATACTCCGACAAACGTTCATGCAACATGTTAATGAATGACAAATGATACTTCCACAAACGTTCATGTAACACGTCAATGAAAGGCAAATGATACTCCCACAAACATTCATGTAACACATCGATGAATGACAATTGATACTTCCACAAACGCTCATGCAACACGCCATTGAAAGGCAAATGATATTCCCACAAATGTTCATGCAACACGTCATTGAAAGGCAAATGATATTCCCACAAATGTTCATGCAACACAACAAAAGTCTTCCTTACACCAAGGTTACCCAACAAACCAGCATGTCTATCACACACAAACAACTTATGCATAAAACTAGTAGGTACACAAAATCTAATATTTCTAAACAAGTACCAATCTAGTTTATAGAACTTACCAAAAGATGCTTTCTCACATGTCCCATACACACTAGCAAAGTCATCATCATTAGCATGCAATCCCTTATCATATTCA
Organism: Juglans regia; assembly: GCF_001411555.2. Taxonomy (NCBI): domain Eukaryota; kingdom Viridiplantae; phylum Streptophyta; class Magnoliopsida; order Fagales; family Juglandaceae; genus Juglans; species Juglans regia. The sequence goes on from NC_049906.1 coordinate 20,994,015, forward strand.
AATCTCAACAATTTTGCATCAAAAATGAAGACAAGGACATACCTTCTTGCTAAAGTATCAACCACAAAATTTTTCATACCTTGTGTGTATTTGAATACATGAGGAAAAGTCTGAACACAATCCTCCCGCTTAGCATGCATTCTAGTCAACAACTTACCTTGTCCCTTTAAATGTGTCAATGACTCATGTTTTTCCAAGAAAGGTCGGTTAGGAATTGTCGCACTTGGCACAAAATCAATGTAGTGCTCTATCTCCCTATTAGGTGGCAATCCACTAAATACACCACTTGGAAACACGACCTCATATCCCTGCAACAAAGAGACAACAATACTAGGCAAACATACGTCAAGTACGTTAGGATTAAGACTCGCCTTAGCATAAAAACTCGTTTTTCTCTTTGTTTTTCTCTCACTTTCTTCACACTCTCTTTTCTTTCCACTCTCATTTTCTTTTTCACTCTCTTTTTCCCTTTCACACTCTTTTTTATTTTCACTCTATTTTTTTCTGTCACTCTCTTTTTCTTCATCTTTTTTTGTACTCTCGACCTCATAATTATTTTTTAACTCATTCTCTCTTTTGCTTGAGGTCTTAGTCTCACCCTCTGAGGTCTTAGTCTTTTCTCTCTCTATTTTTCTCTCTTTCTCCATTTCGGTCTCACTATTTCTTTTCTTCTCAATCTCACATTCACTCTTGCTTTTCAGCTCAATCTCACTTTCACTTTCACTTTCACTCTCATCTTCACTCTTGCTTTTCAGCACAATCTCACTTTCACTGTCACCTTCACTCTTACTATTAAGCTCATTCTCACTTTTTCTTGAGGTTTCAGCCTCACCCAAATCTTTTCCCTTTGGTGGTTCGGTCTTCTCCTTTGCTACAACTTGATCATTTTTGTCCCATTTTGGTTTCCAAGAAGTACTAGAAACCGAAGTATACCTTGATGTACCCTTTCCTTTTAGCCGTCTCTCCACCTTCATAGCCATGTGCACTATGTCCTCTACCTCCTCATAATGTTGCAACTCAACTACATTGGCTATCTCCCTATTCAACCCCCTCAAAAATCTTTTCATTATGGCCTCCCGATCCTCCACTACATTAGCCCGAATCATAGCCACCTCCATCTCCTTATGGTAGTCCTCTACACTCCTAGACCCCTGTATAAGATTTTGTAATTTTTTGTAGAGGTCTCTATAGTAGTGGCTAGGTACAAATCTCCGCCTCATGATAGCTTTTAACTCTCTCCATGTTTCTACAGGCCTCTCAAAATTCCTCCTCCTATTGGATTCTAATTGATCCCACCAAATAATCGCATAATCAGTGAACTCAATTACAGCCAACTTCATCTTTTTCTGCTCAGAGTAATTATGACAATCAAACACCAACTCTATTCTTTTCTCCCACTCTAAATAAACTTCAGGGTCAGTTCTACCTTGGAATGATGGTATTTTCATTTTGATGCTTCCAAGGTTCTTATCTACTCTATCTCGACCCCCTGAGTTTGCCCTAAGGCCTCTTCCATGCCTAACTCTTCTATGTCTACCCAATCCAACTTCAGATGTTAGCACTTCCTCATACTCTCCATTCTCATACCCATTCTTAATATTAGGCTCATGTCGCCTCCTATCTTTCTCTGCTTGCAGATTTCTAACCATTGCTTCTTGATTATCCATGCTATTCCTCACTTCACCTAACACCAAGTTCAACCGCTCAAACTCATGTTGCATGGCATGCAACACAAAGGATGAGTTATCTACTCGCCCCCTTGGTGATGAGCTACTCCGATGAGACATTACAAGGTGCTGCAAAGAAGAATGTTAGTGGTAAAAAAGAAAACCTCACACACTCCCTTACGTGTTTCAACTCGAATAATGACACTCTACTCGTGTTTCACTCTTAATGGCTTTTTCCCGATAATAGTCTCACACTCTCTTGCCTTTTACCTCAATAGTTTTTCCACTCAAGTTCTTTCAGAACTAAATGAACTCAATCAAGACAAGGCAACCTTGTTTTATCCCAACTAGTAATTAGATTCAGGAAACAAGAACAAGAGAAACATGAAGGAATAAAAATGACACGAGAATCAATGAAGTTATACGAATGAAAGAGTAGCAATAAGACAAGATACCAACTTGAGTGATGTATGCAGCAGCCCCTTTGATGATAAGGTTCAATCAACAAATTTCTTTCTTTCTCATTGTTGTAACTATGTAGCAACTTTGAATATGCTACCTTCTCTTCTCTTCAACTTCTTCTTTTTTTTTTTTTTTTTGGAATTTTCTTTTCTTTTCCTTTCCTTTCTTTTCTTTTCTTTTCTTTTCCTTTCTTTTCTTTTCTTTTCTTTTCTTTTCTTTTCCTTTCTTTTCTTTTCTCTAATTCATCCACAAACAGCAATATTCAATTGTGAAAACCAACCAATTGAATTCAAACACACAAGCATGGACAATGAAGTAGAAGAGAATCAATGGAACGACACTCCAAGCAATTGACAAACTTAGAGATGCAGGAAACCCTAGAATTTTGAAACCCTAGGTGATGCAAATTTCAGCCAAACCCAAAACCCTAAGAATTTTGGCAGCCTACTTTTTGTTTCTATTTTTTTTTTTTTAGCAACCCTAGAACAATGAAGCCCTAGAATTAAATTAAGGATGCTAGAATTAAAAGATAGAATCAGACCTGATTGGAAACCTTGCTCTGAATACCAAATGATATGAACCCGCGGGAATGAATCCCTTGAACCCACAGTCAATTTGAAAACTCCCCAAGAAAGCCAAAATCAAGTCAATGGATGGAGAACCTAGACCCGATGAGAACTCGTTTCAAGAACCTAGATTATATTAAAATCTAGACCCGTTGAAGAACCCGTCTCAAGAACCCAGATTACAAAGGAGGAACGCCACAAAGGTTGTGATTTACCTTTGATAAGTTCAAAAGTTCAATTAAGAACAAGAGGAGTAAAACTCAACTCACAATGAATAAATTCATCAAATTTCATAAACTTCATAATCTGATTAAAATGAGGCTACATAGAGTATTTAAAGGAAAACCTAATGAAACCCTAGCCAAAATAAACCCCCATCTTCCAAAAGTACCCCTGGATGAACAGTGCCGCGGCTACAGTGCCGAGCTACAGTAACTCGGCTACAGTAACCCTAACCCTAGTTCAATAAAATAATAACTTTCCCAACATGCCCTTGCATAAGCTCCCTTAAGTGCTTCCCATAATAAACTCAATTATTCTAAACAAATAAAATAAGTACTTTAAATGAATTAAATAAGTTGAAACCCTTCAAGAGCCCAAAGCCTTTAAGTCTTGTTGTTGCCATCTTCCATAGCTGATCAAATGAATCAAAATTGGATCTTCATCCTTCAAGCCTCATCTTGAATGTTGAGCTCTTGCTAAACTCGTCCCAAGTGGATTGCATCAATCCTTGCATTGTCTCTGTGATCTTTAAGACTAGGCCCATCATGGTTCCCATCAGATGCATTTATTAGATAAAAGGTCGACGCGGGCTTTGCCCATTGCTCTGATGATTCATGATAACTCAACGGATCGCACGACCATTGTACCGGCGAATATCATTCAAATTTCTGCCCTATCAACTTTCGATTGTGGGATAGAGGCCTACAATGGTGGTGACAGGTATGGTGGCAAGGCCCCAACAAGGGCAGCCAGGAGGGTTGTCCATGCCGCCCCCTTCACATGGGCATGCCCCTGGCACCCATGGAAAGGGCGTGTGCCACGCCCCCCATGCCGCTGGCGGAGGTATCATCTCCACCGCCGGCAGTGGTTGTGGTGGCGGCCGCCACTGGCCGACCATGTCCCACCGACCATTTTTTGGGCTTGCTTTCATGACCTACATTCTCGTTTGCTTTCTAGCAACAAGCTTGTGCTTTAGGGATGGAGTTGGTGGCACCTAGTGCTGTCACACATGGCCTTGTTCATGGGGGCAATCGTTCATGCTAGGGGCTTTCTCACGTTGTCTAGTCCTCGGGTGCTCTAGTCAACCCCACGGTGGTTGGGCCTATTTGTTTGTTTGCTTCCTTTGCAACATGCTTGTGCATGGCGGATGGTGTTATGGCACCTAGTGCTACACACATTGTTGCTCTTGGGGGTATTCGGATGATCATGGCCTTGCTTCCATGGGGTTGACCCGCATCTCCATTTTTAATTTTACATTTGGTTGGCCTCATGGTGCCTGGGCTCTGTGTTTGTTTGATTCCTCTTTGATGTACCTGTGCACGTCGTATGGTGTTATGGCACCCAGTGCCACGCAATTGCTTCATTGAGGTGGGTTTCGGACCTTGGGAGTAGTCATATGCTTGTCTCAAAGATTAAGCCTTGCATGTGTAAGTATGAACTAATTCAGACTGTGAAACTGCGAATGGCTCATTAAATCAGTTATAGTTTGTTTGATGGTATCTGCTACTCGGATAATCATAGTAATTCTAGAGCTAATATGTGCAACAAACCCTGACTTCTGGAAGGGATGAATTTATTAGATAAAAAGTTGATGCGGGCTTTGCCCATTGCTCTAATGATTCATGGTAACTTGACGGATCGCACGACCATCGTGCCGACAACGCATCATTCAAATTTCTGCCCTATCAACTTTCGATTGTAGGATAGAGGCCTACAATGATGGTGACAGGTAACGGAGAATTAGGATTTGATTCTGGAGAGGGAGTCTGAGAAACGACTACCACATCCAAAGAAGGCAACAGGTGCGCAAATTACCCAATCCAGACACAGGGAGGTAGTGATAATAAATAACAATACCAAGCTCTTACAAGTCTAGTAATTGGAATGAGTACAATCTAAATCCCTTAGCGAGGATCATTGGAGGGCAAGTCTGGTGCCAGCAGTCATAGTAATTCTAGCTCCAATAACGTATATTTAAGTTGTTGCAGTTAAAAAGCTCGTAGTTGGATCTTGGGTTGGGCAGAGCGGTCCGCCCCTGGTTTGCACCGGTCTGCTCGTCCCTTCTACTAGCGATGCACTCCTAGCCTTAACTGGCTGGGTCGTGCCTCCAGTGTTGTTACTTTGAAGAAATTAGAGTGCTCAAAGCAAGCCTACGCTCTATATACATTAGCATGGGATAACATCATTGGATTTCGGTCCTACTGTGTTGGCCTTCAGGATCAGAGTAATGATTAATAGGAACAGTCAGGGGCATTCATATTTCATACTCAGAGGTGAAATTCTTGGATTTAGGAAACACGAATAACTGCAAAGCATTAGCCAATGATGTTTTCATTAATCAAGAACAAAAGTTGGGGGCTCGAAGACGATCAGATACCGTCCTAGTCTCAACCATAAACGATGCGGACCAAGGATCAGCGGATGTTGCTTTAAGGACTCAACCGACACCTTATGAGAAATCAAAGTCTTTGGGTTCCCGGGGGAGCATGGTCGCAAGGCTGAAACTTAATGAATTGATGGAAGGGCACCACCAGGAGTGGAGCCTGCGGCTTAATTTGACTTAACACGGGGAAACTTACTAGGTCTAGACATTGTAAGGATTGACAGACTGAGAGCACTTTCTTGATTCTATGGGTGGTGGTGCATGGCCGTTCTTAGGTTGTGGAGCGATTTGTCTGGTTAATTCCGTTAATGAGCGAGACCTCAGCCTGCTTACTAGCCGGAGGTGATTTTTCACGACCAGCTTCTTAGAGGGACTATGGCCACTTAGGCCATGGAAGTTTGACGCAATAATAGGTCTGTGATACCCTTAGATGTTCTGGGCCGCATGCGCGCTACACTAATGTATTCAACGAGTTTAGGCCTGGGTAATCTTTGAAATTTCATCATGATGGGGATAGATCATTGCAATTGTTGGTCTTCAATGAGGAATTCCTAGTAAGCACGAGTCATCAACTCACGTCGACTATGTCCTTGCCCTATGTACACACCGCCCGTCACTCCTACCGATTGAATGGTCCGGTGAAGTGTTCGGATCTAGGCGATGTGGGTTGTTCACCGCCGACAACGTCGTGAGAAGTCTGCTGAACCTTATCATTTAGAAGAAGGAGAAGTTGTAACAAGGTTTCTATAGGTGAACCTGCAGAAGGATCATTGTCGATTCCTACCCAGTAGAACGACCTGTGAACTTGTAATAACCTTCTAGGGTGGGATGTAATGCCCCTTTCCCAAAAAACAGTTGGGAGGGCATTGCTCCTCGTGTGTGGTGGGTCAATCTTCTCATTCCCTTCCCAATTGAACAATGAACCCCAGCACTGTTTGCGCCAAGGAATTTACACAAGGAGTAACCACTGGCACCCCGAAAATAGTGTGTGTGCTATTGGTGACATCTTTACCATGATACAAAACGACTCTCAGCAATGGATATCTCAACTCTCGCATTGATGAAGAACGTAGTGAAATTCGATACTTGGTATGAATTGTAGAATCTCGCGAATCGTCAAGTCATTGAACGCAAGTTGCATCTGAAGCGATTTGGTCGAGGGCACATGATGCAAACCAAGGAGTTGGACATGCTAATCATACAAGTGGGAATGGAGCTGAATTTGTACAAGACCCTTTGTCATTTCCTAGTGGCCCAATTACAAGACTTAGAGCCAAACGTTTCAAGGAAGCACTAAATGGGCTAATCCAAGAGAATTGGGCTGATTCTAAAAAGACCAAGATGGGCTCAAATAATATTCAAGACTTAATCCATGTCATCAAGGCAATTGAAGAGGCTAATTAGCACATAGAAATATGATGAATGGTCTGACCATTAAAGGACGTGAATTTGTTAAGTTTCAAGAATATTAAATAGGTGAATGAACTTGGTCTTGCCTGGGTACGTGAAATACATTGAATTTAGTCATTTAGTCATTTCTGGCTGCCTCTAGAAGTCCAAGAGGCCTAAATTTCGTGGGACTTGTTATGTTAATATTTGTGTTGCTTTTAAAGCTGTAGTTATGACTTTTCCTATTCTTGGAGGGTTGTTCCAAGTATATAAAGGGGTTATTTCGAGTTTTAATAGCAGATTGGAAATTTCAGAAACTTATTTGTTTTTGTGAGGTCTTGTGTTCCTCTTGGTTCTTCAAAGAACTCCTTGAACTTATCAAGTTAATCTTGTGGCGTTCAAGCTCCAAACTTATCACCTTGATTCTGATTTCTGGGTGTGGCGTTTTCAATCCTTCGTAGTCTTGGTTCTCATCTAGTTGGGTGACTGGTCAAGGCTCAACAAATCTTGTCAATACGATCTTGGGGTTCCAAGCCATCATTGTTATCGGGTTTCATCACAATTGTTGGTGAAGTTCATATCATTTTGGTATCAGAGCCAGGTTCTAAGATAAGTTTGTCTATCTTTTATTTTCGTTCTATTTCCTGTTCCTGCTGTGTTTAAAAAAAAAAAAAAAAAGGGTACACGATTCCAGTAAGAAAACTTCTTCCTTTCAATCTTGTATCTCACCTTATTCAAGTACTTGAACTTTTGATGAGTTTTGGTTGTTTATTTTCTGAATTGCTGCTGGATTATTTTGAATGAGTTTCTTGAAGTTCGATTAAGAACTAAAGAAGACACAGAAGAGTGGAAAAAGGCAAGAGTGTGCGAGACCATATGAGGGTAAAAGCCGTTTAGAGTGAAAACACGAGTGCAAGTGTATCAATTCTTGAGTGAAACACGTGAGGGAGTGCTTGTGAGGATTCTAACTTTGTTTGCAGATTTTAAAACATGTCTAATAATCAAGAAGAAGACACAACCGAAGAATTTCGACAACCTCCAGTTCCAAACCTCCAAATGCAAGCGATGTTAGGGGAGATGAGGCGTATGTTGAGGGCTGAATTAGAACCTATTCACGAAAGGTTGGACAGGGTAGAAGCGGAAACTCCTAGGGGCCAGCAACATGACATCCACAATAGGCAGCATGGTGGGCGTGGTCCGTGGCGGAATGTTGATGGAGAGGCGGAGTCGGAGGAGTTTGATGAGCAATATTTGAACCGAGGCAGGATTGAGCGTGGGTATAGAAATAGAGAAGCTAGGATGGGTAGGCCTAGGAGGGATAACGATTTAGGAAATATAAAGATTAAAATCCCATCTTTTCAAGGTAAAAATGATCCTGAAGTTTATTTGGAGTGGGAAACTAAAATGGAGATGGTTTTTGATTGTCACAACTACTCAGAGATAAAGAAGGTTAAGTTGGCTGCAATTGAATTTACCGATTATGCCATTGTGTGGTGGGATCAATTACTGATTAATAGGAGGAGGAATAGAGAGCCACCCGTGGACACTTGGGAGGAAATGAAAATGCTTATGAGGAAGCGTTTTGTACCCAGCCACTATTATAGGGGATTGTATCAAAAATTACAGAGGTTAATTCAAGGATCTAAAAGTGTGGATGAGTATTACAAGGAGATGGAGGTAGCTATGATCCGGGCAAATGTAGAAGAGGACCGGGAAGCCACCATGGCTAGGTTTTTGCACGGTTTAAATCGTGAGATTGCGGATATAGTCGAGATGCAGCACTATGTTGAGTTGACAGATATGGTGCATCAAGCCATAAAGGTGGAGGAACAATTCAAACGAAAGGGATTGGCTAGGAGGGGACTGCCTATGGCTACAACCAGCTCGTGGAAGACAACTCCAAAAAGGGACGAGCAGCAACAAAATAAGCCAAAATTTGAATCCTCTAAGAATGCCAACTTAAAGACCGCCACTACTTCAGGTACAATCGAGACTTCAAGTTCTAAGACACGTGATATTAAATGTTTTAAATGTCAGGGGCGCGGACATATAGCCAGCCAGTGTGTAAACAAGAGGGTGATGGTGATAAATGCCCAAGGAGAGCTTGAGTCAGAAAATGAGGAAGAAGTAGATAATGATGATATGCCATCTATGGAGGATGCTGACGATGAGCAAAATGCTGTGGTTGGAGATTTATTGGTTGCAAGGCGAGTTCTCAATGTGCAGGTTAAGGAGGAAGAAAGTAACCAAAGGGAGAACTTGTTTCATACTCGGTGCTTTGTAAATAACAAAGTTTGCAGTGTCATTATCGATGGTGGGAGTTGCACAAATGTAGCCAGCACTTATTTGGTGGAGAAATTGGCTTTAACTACCTTGAAACATCCTCAACCTTACCGGCTTCAGTGGTTGAATGAATGTGGGGAAATCAAGGTGACAAGACAAGTGTTGGTGGCATTATCCATTGGCAAATATGAGGATGAGGTGCTTTGTGATGTGGTTCCTATGCACGCATGCCATTTACTGTTGGGAAGACCATGGCAGTATGATCTGAGGGTTACGCATGATGGATTCACAAATAAGTATTCCTTCACTCTTAATAGGCAACCTATTACTCTTGTGCCATTAACTCCAAAACAGGTCAGGGAGGACCAATTAAAGTTACAAAGTTCGAATGAAAAAAAAAAGGAAAAGGAAAGGAAGGCCGAAACTGAAAAAAAAGACTTAAAAAAAAAAGGAGAGAAAAACATTGATCAGAGTGAAAAAGAAAGAGAGAGGATTTCGGCTATAGTGAGAGCAAGAGAGGAAAAATTCAATTACATTGCAAAAAAAAGTGAGATCAAGAGAGCATTATTTTCACACCAGCCCCTTATTGTACTCATGTACAAGGAGGCTCTTTTATGTACTAATGATCTCGTCGGTGCTTTGCCGAGCAATATTGTTTCTCTTTTGCAGGAGTTTGAAGATGTCCTTCCTGAAGAGGTACCATATGGTTTACCTCCAATCCGAGGGATTGAACATCAAATTGATTTCATACCTGGTGCATCAATTCCAAACCGACCTGCTTATAGGAGTAATCCCGAGGAGACCAAGGAACTTCAGAGGCAAGTAAGTGAATTATTGGAGAAGGGGTTTGTGCGTGAAAGTATGAGTCCTTGTGCGGTTCCGGTGCTGTTAGTTCCCAAGAAGGATGGAACATGGAGGATGTGTGTTGACTGCCGAGCCATCAACAACATAACGGTAAAGTATCGTCATCCCATTCCTAGACTAGATGATATGTTGGATGAATTGTATGGTTCTTGTGTCTTTACAAAAATTGATCTTAAGAGTGGATATCATCAGATTAGGATGAAAGAAGGTGATGAATGGAAAACTGCTTTTAAGACTAAATATGGTTTGTATGAGTGGTTAGTGATGCCTTTCGGTTTAACTAATGCTCCGAGCACATTTATGCGTTTGATGAACCATGTTTTGCGAGCATTTATTGGCAGATTTGTAGTTGTGTATTTTGATGATATCCTGATCTATAGCAAAAATTTGGAAGAACATGTAATGCATTTGAAATCTGTTTTGGAAATTCTAAGGAAAGAAAGGTTGTTTGCTAACCTCAAAAAGTGCACCTTTTGCACGGATAAGCTTGTGTTTCTTGGTTTTGTTGTTAGTAAGAGAGGAATTGAGGTGGATGAGGAAAAGGTGAAGGCAATCCAAGAGTGGTCAACGCCTACAACAGTCAGCCAAGTGAGGAGTTTCCACGGCTTAGCTAGCTTCTATAGACGGTTTGTGCGTGATTTTAGTAGCTTAGCCGCCCCTCTTACTGAAGTCATCAAGAAAAATGTGCCGTTTAAGTGGGGAAAAGAACAAGAAAAGGCATTTAGTCTGATCAAAGAAAAGTTAACTAATGCACATTTGCTTGTTTTACCTAACTTTGCTAAAACTTTTGAAATTGAGTGTGATGCTTCAGGCATAGGAATTGGAGCTGTTTTGATGCAAGAAGGCCGTCCAATTGCTTATTTCAGTGAAAAGTTGAGTGGGGCAGCCCTAAATTACCCTACTTATGATAAGGAGATGTATGCCTTGGTGAGGGCTTTGGAAAATTGGCAACACTATCTATGGCCAAAGGAGTTTGTGATTCACACAGATCATGAGTCTTTGAAGCATTTGAAAGGACAGCAAAGGTTGAACAAACGCCATGCCAAGTGGGTGGAATTCATTGAAACATTTCCGTATGTGATCAGATATAAGCAAGGTAAGGAAAATGTGGTGGCTGATGCATTGTCCCGAAGGTATGCCTTACTTTCCATTTTAGATACAAAAATGCTTGGCTTTGAATACATTAAGGAATTGTATGCTCAAGATTCTGATTTTGGTGATGTGTTCAATGCATGTGAAAAAATGGCGTTTGGTAAGTTTTATAGGTATGATGGATTTTTGTTTCGGGAAAATAAACTGTGTTTGCCAATATGTTCTTTGCGCGAATTGCTTGTGAGAGAAGCTCATGGTGGTGGTTTGATGGGTCATTTTGGTGTAGCTAAGACTTTAGGAATTTTGCATGAACATTTTTTTTGGCCTCATATGAAACGTGATGTGGAAAGAATTTGTGAGAAGTGTATCACGTGTAAACAGGCTAAGTCTAAGTTGAAACCCCATGGTTTGTACACCCCTTTGCCAATACCTAGTGAACCTTGGACTGATATTTCTATGGATTTTGTTTTAGGTTTACCTAGGACTAAGAGGGGGAGAGATTCAGTTTTTGTGGTGGTAGATAGATTTTCCAAGATGGCACACTTCATTGCATGCCATAAAACTGATGATGCATCACATATAGCTGATTTGTTCTTCAAAGAAATTGTTAGGTTACATGGTATGCCTAAGACCATTGTTTCTGATAGGGATGCAAAGTTTTTGAGTTACTTTTGGAAGACTTTGTGGGGAAAGCTGGGAACTAAGTTGTTGTTTTCTACTACTTGTCATCCACAAACGGATGGCCAAACTGAAGTAGTAAATAGAACTTTGTCGTCTTTGTTGCGTGCTATCATTAAAAAGAACTTGAAAGCATGGGAAGATTGTTTGCCACATGTTGAATTTGCTTACAATAGAAGTATACATTCTGCAACTAAGTTTTCACCATTTGAAATTGTTTATGGCTTTAACCCATTGTCACCTTTGGATTTAACTTCTTTACCTTTGAGTGAACGTGTGAACTTAGATGGCAAAAAGAAGGCAGAATTTGTAAAGATGATTCATGAAAAGGCACGGCTGAACATTGAAAGGAGGACTAAACAATATGTCCATCAAGCCAACAAGGGACGTAAGAAGGTAGTGTTTCAACCAGGAGATTGGGTTTGGTTGCACTTAAGGAAGGACCGTTTTCCAGAGAAGCGGCGTTCAAAACTCCTACCTCGGGGTGACGGGCCATTTCAAGTAGTAGAACGCATCAATGATAATGCCTACAAGCTTGACTTACCAGGTGAGTATGGTGTCAGTGCAAGCTTTAATGTTGCTGATTTGTCTCCTTTTGATGTAGGTGATGATTTGAGGACAAATCCTTCTCAAGAGGGGGAGAATGATGCAAACCAAGGAGTTGGACATGCTAATCATACAAGTGGGAATGGAGCTGAATTTGTACAAGACCCTTTGTCATTTCCTAGTGGCCCAATTACAAGACTTAGAGCCAAACGTTTCAAGGAAGCACTAAATGGGCTAATCCAAGAGAATTGGGCTGATTCTAAAAAGACCAAGATGGGCTCAAATAATATTCAAGACTTAATCCATGTCATCAAGGCAATTGAAGAGGCTAATTAGCACATAGAAATATGATGAATGGTCTGACCATTAAAGGACGTGAATTTGTTAAGTTTCAAGAATATTAAATAGGTGAATGAACTTGGTCTTGCCTGGGTACGTGAAATACATTGAATTTAGTCATTTAGTCATTTCTGGCTGCCTCTAGAAGTCCAAGAGGCCTAAATTTCGTGGGACTTGTTATGTTAATATTTGTGTTGCTTTTAAAGCTGTAGTTATGACTTTTCCTATTCTTGGAGGGTTGTTCCAAGTATATAAAGGGGTTATTTCGAGTTTTAATAGCAGATTGGAAATTTCAGAAACTTATTTGTTTTTGTGAGGTCTTGTGTTCCTCTTGGTTCTTCAAAGAACTCCTTGAACTTATCAAGTTAATCTTGTGGCGTTCAAGCTCCAAACTTATCACCTTGATTCTGATTTCTGGGTGTGGCGTTTTCAATCCTTCGTAGTCTTGGTTCTCATCTAGTTGGGTGACTGGTCAAGGCTCAACAAATCTTGTCAATACGATCTTGGGGTTCCAAGCCATCATTGTTATCGGGTTTCATCACAATTGTTCGTGAAGTTCATATCATCTTGCCCCCTGATTCTGAGTTGGTGATATCCATATCGTAGATCAATCTTTGAGAAAATCGTAGCTCTTTGCAATTGATCCAATCGTATCGTAGACATCTTGATGGGAACCAAGGTGGGCCTAGTCTTAAAGATATGTTGCAAGTTCCAGATGAGCCAAATACAAGTTCAAGGGCTTAAACGATAAAGATTATGCTTTGATTCATTTCATAAGCTATGGAAAGGGCAACAACATGACTTATAGGCTTTGGACACTTGAAGGCTTTCAACTTATTTAATTAATTTCAAGGACCTCTTTTATTTGCTTAGAATAATTGGGTTTATGCCTATGTAAGGGTATGTTGGGAAAATTATTATTTTATTGAACTAGGGTTAGGGTTACTGTAGCCGAGTTACTGTAGCGCCGTACTGTAGCCGCGGTACTGTTCACTCAAGGGTATTTTTGGAAGATGGGGTTTTATTTTATCTAGGGTTTCATTAGGTTTTGCTTTAAATACTCTATGTAGCCTCATCAGATCATGAAGTTTATAAAATTTGATGAATTTATTCATTGTGAGTTGAGTTTTACTCCTCTTGTTCTTAATTGAACTTTTGAACTTATCAAAGGTAAATCACAACCTTTGTGGCGTTCCTCCTTTGTAATCTGGGTTCTTGAGACGGGTTATTCAACGGGTCTAGATTTTAATATAATCTAGGTTCTTGAAACGAGTTCTCATCGGGTCTAGATTCTCCATCCTTGACTTGATTTTGGCTTTCTTGGGGAGTTTTCAAATTGATTGTGGGTTCAAGGGATTCCTTTCCCGCGGGTTCATATCATTTGGTATTCAGAGCAAGGTTTCCAATCAGGTCTGATTCTATCTTTTATTTCTAGCATATTTAATTCTAGGACTTCATTGTTCTAGGATTGATTACAAAAAAAAAAAAATTGGTGGCTAGCAGATTTCTTTACTATTGTTGGGGTTGCTGAAATTCATTGTTCTAGGGTTTGTGTTGGCTGAAATCTCTTGTTCTAGGGGTTGTCGTATATCACTTGCCCTTGGGTTTTTCAGTTATTGTTAGGGTTTTCTCTACTGCTTATTCTTGGTTGTGATCAAATCAGTTGGTGAAAAGAAAAGAAAGGAAAAGAAAAGAAAAGAAAAGAAAATTCGAAAAAAAAAAAAAAACAGAAAGAAGAAGAAGAAGAAAAGAGAAGGTGGCGTATTCAACGTTGCTACATAGTTACAACAAAGAGAAAGAAAGTATTTGTTGATTGAGTTTTTATCATCATAGGAGCTGAATACATCTTTCTAGTTGGTATCTTGTTTTATAATTACTCTTTCCCTCGTATAAATTCCTTGAGTCTCGTGTCATTTGTTTCATTCCGTGTTTCTTTGATCTATATTACTGGTTGGAATAATACAACGTTGTATTGTCTTGATTTAGTTCAACTAGTTCTTAAAGAACTTGAGCGGGAAAACTATTGAGGTAAAAGGCAAGAGGGTGTGAGACTATTATCGGGAAAAAGCCATTAAGAGTGAAACACGAGTGGAGTGCCATTATTCGAATGTAAACACGTAAGGGAGTGTGTGAGGTTTTTCACTAACATTCTTTTTGTACAGCATATTATGATGTCTCATAGAAGTGACTCATCCTTTGTGTTGCAAGCCATGCAACAACAGTTTGAGCGGTTGAACTTGGTGTTGGGTGAAGTGAGGGATAGTATGGATAATCAAGAAGCAATGATTAGAAATCTACAAGGTGAGAGAAATAGGAGGCGACGTGAGCCTAGAATTGAGAATGGGTATAAGAATGGAGAGTTTGGTGAGAATGAGGAAGGCTTAACATTTGAAGTTGGATTGGGTGGACATAGAGGAGTTAGGCGTGGAAGAGGCCTTAGGGCAAACTCAGGGGGTCGAGATAGAGTAGATAAGAACCTTGGAAGCATCAAAATGAAAATACCATCATTCCAAGGTAGAACTGACCCTGAAGTTTATTTAGAGTGGGAGAAAAGAATAGAGTTGATGTTTGATTGTCATAATTACTCTGAGGAGAAGAAGGTGAAGTTGGCTGTAATTGAGTTCACTGATTATGCGGTTATTTGGTGGGATCAATTAGTATCCAATAGGAAGAGGAATTTTGAGAGGCCTGTAGAAACATGGAGAGAGTTGAAAGCTATCATGAGGCGGAGATTTGTACCTAGCCACTACTATAGAGACCTCTACCAAAAACTACCAAATCTTACACAGGAGTCTAGAAGTGTAGAGGATTACCATAAGGAGATGGATGTGGCTATGATTCGGGCTAATGTAGTGGAGGATCAGGAGGCCACGATGACAAGATTTTTGAGTGGGTTGAATAGGGAGATAGCCAATGTAGTTGAGTTGCAACATTATAAGGAGGTAGAGGATATGGTGCACATGGCTATGGAGGTGGAGAGGCGGCTAAAAGGAAAGGGTACATCAAAGTATACTTTGGTTTCTGGTACTCCTTGAAAACCAAAGTGGGACAAAAATGATCAAGTTGTAACAAAGGAGAAGACCGAACCACCTAAGGGAAATTATTTGAGTGAGGCTGAAACCTCAAGAAAAAGAGAGAATGAGTTGAAAAAAAATTGTGAGGACGAGAGTTCAAAAAAAGAGGAGACTGAAAGAAAAACAGAGAGTGAAAAGAACAAAGAGAGTGAGAGGAAAAAAGAGAATGAGGCCGAAACATCAAAAGAAAGAGAGAGAGAAAATGAAAATAGAGAGGTGGTTGAGAGTCAAGAAAAAAGAGTGGAGCCACAAGAGGAAAAAGAAAGAGAGATTGTAGAGAGAAATAAAAAGACAAAAGTGAGTTTTTATGCTAAGGCCAGCTTTTATGCTAACGAATTTAATGACTCTTTGTCTTGTCTTGTTGTTTCTTTGTTGCAGGGATATGAGGTCGTGATTCCTAACGTTGTGTTTAGTGGATTGCCACCTATTAGGGA
Organism: Juglans regia; assembly: GCF_001411555.2. Lineage (NCBI taxonomy): Eukaryota > Viridiplantae > Streptophyta > Magnoliopsida > Fagales > Juglandaceae > Juglans > Juglans regia. The sequence goes on from NC_049906.1 coordinate 21,010,014, forward strand.
GATAAAGCACTACATTGATTTTGTGCCAGGTGCGACAATTCCTAACCGACCTTTCTTGGAAGAACATGAGTCATTGACACACTTAAAGGGAGAAGGTAAGTTGTTGACCATAATGCGTGCTATGCGGGAGGATTCTATTGAGACTTTTGCTCATGTATTCAAATACACACAAGGTATGGAAACTTTTGTGGTTGATGCTTTAGCAAGAAGGTATGTACTTATCTTCATTTTAGATGCAAAATTGTTGAAACTTGAATATGATAAGGAATTGCATGCTAATGATGATGATGACTTTGCTATTGTATATGGAACATGTGAGAAAGCATCGTTTGGTAAGTTCTATAAACTAGATTGGTACTTGTTTATAAAGAATAGATTTTATGTACCTACTAGTTTTATATGTAAGTTGCTTGTGTGCGATGGACATGGTGGTTTGTTGGGTAACCATGGTGTAAGGAAGACTTTTGTTGTATTGCATGAACGTTTGTGGGAATATCATTTGCCATTCAATGACGTGTTGCATGAACATTTGTGGAAGTATCAATTACCATTCATTGATGTGTTGCATGAACGTTTGTGGGACTATCATTTGCCCTTCATTGAGTTTGCATATATTTGGAGTAGTCATTCTGGTGTCAAGAAAATATTAGACATTTTGTATGAACATTTATGTTGGTCTAAGATGAAGAGAGATGTCAATTGTATTTGTGGAAGGTGCATTACATGCAGAAAGGCCAAATTTATACTTTTGCCACATGCGTTGCATACGCCCTTACCTATTCCTAGTGAGTCATGTGTAGACATATCTATGGACTTTGTTTTGGGGCTGCCTAGGAAAGAAAGGAGTAGAAATTCTATTTTTATGGTTATGGATGGATTTATAGAGTTTGCATATAACAGGACCATGCATACTACCACTTTATATTCTCCTTTTGAAATTGTTTATAGACTTAATCTATTTACTCCTTTAGATTTAATGTCTTTATCTGTTGACAACATGAGTAGTTTGGATGGATGTTCTCAAATTCTTGAACAAATTAATGACAATGCATATGAAATCAATGATAATTTTACTAACATTTTTCCCTTTGCTCCAGGTGGAGATTCGAGGTCGAATCCTTTTGAGGAGAGGGGGAATGATGGGAACCAAGGTGGGCCTAGTCTTAAAGATATGTTGCAAGTTCCAAATGAGCCAAATACAAGTTCAAGGGCTTAAACGATAAAGATTATGCTTTGATTCATTTCATAAGCTATGGAAAGGGCAACAACATGACTTATAGGCTTTGGACACTTGAAGGCTTTCAACTTATTTAATTAATTTCAAGGACCTCTTTTATTTGCTTAGAATAATTGGGTTTATGCCTATGTAAGGGTATGTTGGGAAAATTATTATTTTATTGAACTAGGGTTAGGGTTACTGTAGCCGAGTTACTGTAGCGCCGTACTGTAGCCGCGGTACTGTTCACTCAAGGGTATTTTTGGAAGATGGGGTTTTATTTTATCTAGAGTTTCATTAGGTTTTGCTTTAAATACTCTATGTAGCCTCATCAGATCATGAAGTTTATAAAATTTGATGAATTTATTCATTGTGAGTTGAGTTTTACTCCTCTTGTTCTTAATTGAACTTTTGAACTTATCAAAGGTAAATCACAACCTTTGTGGCGTTCCTCCTTTGTAATCTGGATTCTTGAGACGGGTTATTCAACGGGTCTAGATTTTAATATAATCTAGGTTCTTGAAACGAGTTCTCATCGGGTCTAGGTTCTCCATCCATTGAATTGATTTTGGCTTTCTTGGGGAGTTTTCAAATTGATTGTGGGTTCAAGGGATTCCTTTCCCGCGGGTTCATATCACATCTTAACAGTCACTTTATTCAAATCCCTATAATCGATGTACATTCAAAGAGTCCCATACTTCTTCTTAACGAACAAGACTTGTGCTCCCCATGGCAATGAACTAGGTCATATAAAACGCTTTGCTAGAAGTTCTTCAAATTGCACTTTAAGCTCTTTTAATTCTACTGGGGCCATCCAATAGGGTGCCTTATGCATTGGGGCTGTGTTTGGTTCAAGCTCAATTACAAATTTTGTCTCTCTGTCTGGAGGTAATCCGGGGTAGTTTATCGGCAAAAACCATAGGAAAATCCTCAATCACAGGGATTCCTTCACGTCCTACCATTACATCCCTTATCAGAACTAGATAGACATTGTCCCTATTCACCAGACTCTTCTTGACTTGTTCCGTCGTTACCGTAAACAGATCAAGCTGAACAGACTCACCCATATAACAAATCCTTTCACGTGCAAGTAGATTGAACGCTACCTCCCTGCCTTCGACAATCTATCTGGGCATAATGCCTAGAGAACTAGTCCATTCCTAAGATTAGATCGAATTCCATCATGTGAAAAACAATCAAATCCGCGGTCAAGATGAAATCTGCTATTTCCAATGGGCAATTTGTAACTATACTCGTACAACCGATTACTTTCCCATTGGGGATAGCTACTAAAACCTTTCGAGACATTGGCTCAGCCTTGAGCTCACATTGTCATACGCATCTATTAGAGATAGAAGACCTCGATGCTCCGAAATCAAACAAGGCACATACCACATACTGCTTCATTCTAACTTTACCTAAAGAGATAACTATGATTACTCAAGATTCTAGACACAACCTATCTACAATTAAGGCAAAGTTGGAAATGTTACCAGTAATCACTCCTGCGTCTGCCGTCTCATCAGCTTCTAGGTCTACTTCTTCTGGCGCAATAGCATAATCCTTGGTTTTTGCTACAGTCTTGGGTCTAGCATTTGGCATTGACACTCCTCCAAGAGTAATTTGCGGACAATCTCGAATCATATCATCGGTTTGACCACATCTAAAACACTCTCATGAGGCCCATCGACATTCTCCACTATGTCTTTTCCCGCATTGGCTACAAGGTGGTTGAGTAATGGGTGCTGCCTTCCCAACTACCACGCCCTTTCCTTTGCTTGGGGTTACCGGGGCCTTTCGCTTCCCTTATTACTTCCTGACAAGTAAGGACATCCCATTTTCCTATCCGCTTGAGCCTACGCGATTAGTCTTCGTTGCTCCGCCGCAGCTATCGAAGCCACATTGACCAGTTCTTAGAAATTTCCTATCTGTAGACATGCTACTTGGTTTCGGATATGAGGTTGCCAACCGTGAGGGAATTACCTTGCTTGCATCTTCTCGGTATTGATCAGATGAGGTGCGAACCTTCCCATTTCCATAAAATGAGCAGTGTATTGATCAACTGTCATATTACCTTGAGTGAAACTTGCCAATTCCAAAACATTCTACTGCTTAGTCATCTCTGGAAAGAAATGGTTGTCAAAGTCTGTCTTGAATTGTTCACAAGTGACTGCGGTCAAACTTCCCAATTCTTGGGCCAAAAGCTACCGTTTGGTTTGCCACCAAATTCCAGCTTCTCCTTGTGGCATATCACCCACATACTAGACCTTCTGCTCCTTAGAACATCCACTAATTTTGAAAGTTCTTTCTAAATCCATAAACCACTTGTTAGCCTTCAAAGGTCCTTTCGTTTCAATGAAATTCGGATATCTATACACCATGAACTTCTCGTAAGTACGACCTTGTTCTCCTTTAGGCCTTGTCTGGCATTCCTTATTCCACATGAGTACGCACCACTTCAGTCATTTGGCGAATAGCTTCCGCTATAGCATGTCCCTCTTCCATTGGAGGATTCCAAGTCTCTTGATCCCTGCCTCTCAGAGATGTATTCTCACATGCCGATTTCTGACCATAATTTCATTCTTCTTGAAAATGCACAAAACCAGCATGGGTCAGTCCCTTCCTCAAGGAGAATAACCTTTCTTCCCTTAAACTGGCGATCTTACGGGCATAGCTCCTTCTTCTTGTGAATTCAAGCCTAAAGCTATAAGATTAAATCCTAAGACTACAGATCTCAAGCCTAGTTAAAAGTACCATGTATTCCTAGGGCAACGTGTGGGTTTACCCAGAGATGTAATTGCTTTGATACCATGCTTTGTGGTGCCCCCAGCCCTCGCTTAGGATTGGACGGTGACTGAGACGTTGAGACATGTAATACAAGGCTACACACCACTCGTACATGATAGAAAATATGCTATGCACCTAGGTACACTAGCAGTATGCAATAACGTAGCAGAGAAAAAATTTAATAAAATTCGGGTAAACTAAGCAACGTGATAAGCAATTGCAAAGCACATGGCACCATAAACTAATATCTTAACCCAAAACATTGTCCCAAACATAAACATAAGCCAGAAAGGCATAATATCCCAAAAGAAAGCATGAAGCATCATTTTAAAATTCCCAAAACTCGGGATTCCCACAAAAGATGCATAAATCCACAAAAGTTGGGCATAAATATTGTTGCCTTCTTTTTTTTCCACAAAATACTTAAGATCTCATACCCTTCAAAAAGATTCAGGCTTCACGCGCTTTTCTAAAGCCTTATCCTTGTCTCAGTTGTTATGTCGTTTGAATTCTGCGATGAAATTCAAGTATACCGGTGATCTCTGGATCAATGGCCCCAAAGACTTAAGTTTTTCATGAAAACTTCTTAACTTTTCTTATTCACGTGATCTTATTCAGAACTTGCCTTATTAGAACATATCACAAGATTTACATCGAGTGATCCTTATTATATCTTGAGATTTTCATCAAGTGATCCTTATCATATGAGCTCTTATTCTTATTCAGAGGGTGGACACAACACTGCTCCCCTCCTTGCACCGCATGTTCCTGCTAGTTATTGCACCATCAATGGTCTGTACACTGTGATGAATATGTCATAAACTGAGAATCATATTAACTCAACCTTACTTCGTCGGGTTACATGCCTTATGCACCTACTAGCGTTAGGTGCTTCCTCGCTTTGACGTCCTTTGAAAAGAATCCATTCGAGGCTTGTCGACAATTCTTCGTCGACCCAGGAGTTGCCACTCCATTCTTAAGTACTCCAGAATGGACAGAGGAGTTCCACTAGGACATTCCCCCACCCTAGCACTTGGGGTCATGATAAAACGTTTAGACTCTTTTCTTTGAAAAACACTTTTCTTTAAAAACATTTTCCCCAAATGCATGTGGCATGGGACTTAAGACATACTTATACTTGACATGTGACATATGCAATGTCATGCATGGAATAACCAAACATAACATGTTCAATTCATGGCATGATAACATGAAACATCCAAACACATTCATGGAATCATAAGAACTTGCTTAGGCCGAAACACATAGGGGTAAAAATCCTGAATTCATCACTTAAACATATTCCAATCTTCAGGCAAATAACATAGGGATCAAAAATACGATCCACAGACGTATCCGAAGTCTCAAAACGTACAAACTGACTTGCGCATTCTTCCGCTGTGTGACTTGATTATGCTTCTGGATCAAAATTATGCAGATTTCCTCTTTCTGTTTCCTTCGAGCTACTCCACAATTTTCGTTCCTCGTGTGGCAATGCTCATCGAAAGCAAAGCCTTCCTTGGCCGTCTGCATCCATCACATGAGTGAGATGATGCTCAAACATTTCCATATGTCTTCCTTGTTCCGCTAAGGCCTATTGTTTTCTTCTAAGGCGCTCTCTGATACAATGCCTAACTAGGCGCTAGCATAGAACTGACAAAGGGTGTTGGTCGAAAAAGATAGCAGGACGGTGGTCGTGGAAGTCGAATTCGCTAAGGAGTGTGTAACAACTCACCTACCGAATCAACTAGTCCCGAGAATGGATGGCGCCGAAGCACATGACCTATACCCGGCAGTCGGAGCAAGTGCAAGGCACCGATGTGTAGGCGGGCGTGGCGGTAACCGCAAAACCTGGGGTCCAAGCGTTCGTCAGTGCAGATCTTGGTGGTAGTAGCAAATATTTAAATGAGAACTTTGAAGGCCAAAGAGGGGAAAGGTTCCATGTGAACGACACTTGCACATGGGTAAGTCGATCCTCAGAGACAGGGGAAGCCCGTCTGATAGCGTCCTACACTCATACTTTGAAAGGGAATCGCGTTAAAATTCCTGAATTGGGAGGTGGCAGCTGACGGCAACGTTAGGGAGTCTGGAGACTTCGGCAGGGGCCTCGGGAAGAGTAATATTTTCTTTTTAACAGCCTGCCCACCCTAGAAAGGGTTTAGCTGGAGGTAGGGTCCTGCGGCTGGAAGAGCACCGCACTTCGCGTGGTGACTGGTGCACCCCCGACGGCCCTTGAAAATTCAGCGGACTGAGTACCATCCACTCCTTGACATACTTATAACTGCATCAGGTATCCAAGGTGAATAGCCTCTGGTTGATGGAACAATGTAGGCAAGGGAAGTCGGCAAAATGGATTCGTAACCTCGGGAAAAGGATTGGCTTTAAGGGTTGGGCACAAGGGCCCTAATCCTGATCCCATCGACTGTCAATGGACTACTCAAGCTACTTCAGGGGTGAGAGCAGGTTGCAGCGTGCCGGCCGAGGGATGGATTAATGAGATTACCGTTGTCCCTATCTATTATCCAGCGAAACCACTACCAAGGGAACGGGCTTTCTCAAAATCAGTGAGGAAAGAAGACCCTGTTGAGCTAGAATGTAGTCCAACTTTGTGAAATGATTTGAGAGGCGTTGGATAAGTGGGAGCCAAAAGGTGAAAGTGAAATACCACTACTTTTAACGTTATTTTACTTATTCCATGAATCGGAGGCAGGGCATTGCCCCTCTTTTTGGCCCAAGGCTCGTTTTGGCAAGTCGATCCGGGTGGAAGACATTGTTAGGTGGGGAGTTTGGCTAGGGCGGCACATATGTTAAAAGATAATCCAGGTGTCCTAAGATGAGCTCAACGAGAACAGAAAATCTCTTGTGGAACAAAAGGGTAAAAGCTCGTTTGATTTTGATTTCCAGTACGAATATGAACTGTGAAAGGGTGGCCTATTGAACATTTGGACCTTCAGAATTTGAAGCCAGAGGTGTCAAAAAGGTTACCACAGGGATAACTGGCTTGTGGCAGCCAAGCTTTCATAGCGACGTTGTTTTTTTATCCTTCGATATCGGCTCTTCCTATCATTGTGAAGCATAATTCACCAAGTGTTGGATTGTTTACCCACCAATAGGGAAGCTAAGGTGGGTTTAGACCATCGTGAGATAGGTTAGTTTTACCCTACTGATAACAGTGTCACAATAGTAATTCAACCTAGTATGAGAGGAACTGTTGATTCGCACAATTGGTCATTGCGCATGGTTGAAAAGCCAGTGGCATGAAGCTACTGTGCGCAAGATTATGACTGAACGCCTCTTTTGATATGAACCCGCGGGAATGAAATCCCTTGAACCCACAGTCAATTTGAAAACGTCCCAAGAAAGCCAAAATCAAGTCAAGGATGGAGAATCTAGACCCCGATGAGAACTCGTTTCAAGAACCTAGATTATATTAAAATCTAGACCCGTTGAAAAACCCGTCTCAAGAACCCAGATTACAAAGGAAGAACGCCACAATGGTTGTGATTTACCTTTGATAAGTTCAAAAGTTCAATTAAGAACAAGAGGAGTAAAACTCAACTCACAATGAATAAATTCATCAAATTTCATAAACTTCATAATCTGATTAGAATGAGGCTAGATAGAGTATTTAAAGCAAAACCTAATGAAACCCTAGCCAAAATAAACCCCCATCTTCCAAAAGTGCCCCTGGATGAACAGTGTCGCGGCTACAGTGCCGTGCTACAGTACTCGGCTACAGTAACCCTAACCCTAGTTCAATAAAATAATAACTTTCCCAACATGCCCTTGCATAGGCTCCCTTAAGTCCTTCTCATAATAAACTCAATTATTCTAAACTAATAAAATAAGTTCTTTAAATGAATTAAATAAGTTGAAACCCTTCAAGAGTCCAAAGCTTTTAAGTCTTGTCGTTGCCCTCTTCCGTAGCTGATCAAATGAATTAAAATTGGATCTTCATCCTTCAAGCCCCATCTTGAATGTTGGGCTCTTGCTAAACTTGTCCCAAATGGATTACATCAATCCTTGCATTTTCTCAATGATCTTCTTGGCCCATCTGGAAGTTGCAAATGATCTTTAAGACTAGACCCATCTTGGTTCCCATCATTCCCCCTCTCCTCAAAATGATTCGACCTCGAATCTCCACCTGGATCAAAGGGAAAATTGTTAGTAACATCGAAAATAGTAGAAACATGATACTTACCTGGAAGATCCATTACATATGCATTTTCATTAATTTGTTTAAGAATTTGGAATAGTCCGTCCAAGCTACTCATGTCATCAACTAGTAAAGACTTTAAATCTGAAGGAGGAAATTGATTAAGTAAACAAACAATTTCAATTGGTGAAAATTTAGTAGTAGCATGAACACTCCAATTATATGTAAACTCAATGAATGGCAAACAATACTCCCACAAATGTTCATGAAGTACATCTAAAGTTTTCCTCGAACCAAAATGACCACTCCAATATGCATGCTCAATGAATGTCAAATGATACTCCCGCAAACATTCAAGCAACAAGTCAATGAATGGCAAATGATACTCCCGCAAACGTTCATGCAACAAGTCAATGAATGGCAAATGATACTCCCATAAATGTTTATGCAACATGTCTGAAATCTTATTTTCACGAGAATGACCACTCCAATTATATGCAAACTCAATGAAAAGCAAATGATACTCCCGCAAACGTTCATGCAACACGTCAATGTATGGCAAATGATACTCCCACAAATGTTCATGCAATACATCAATGAATGACAAATGATACTTCCACAAACGTTCGTGCAACAAGTCTTTGAATGGCAAATGGTATTCCCACAAACAGTCATGCAACACAACAAAAGTTTTCCTTGCACCATGGTTACATAACAAACCAGCATGTCCATCACACACAAGCAACTTACGCATAAAACTAGTAGGCACACAAAATCTATTCATTCTAAACAAGTACCAATCTAGTATATAGAACTTACCAAAAGATGCATTCTCACATGTTCCATACACACTAGCAAAGTCATCATTATTAGCATGCAATTCCTTATCATATTCAAATCTCAACAATTTCGCATCTAAAATGAAGACAAGGACATACCTTCTTGCTAACGCATCAACCACAAAATTTTTCATACCTTGTGTGTATTTGAATACATGAGGAAAAGTCTCAATACAATCCTCCCGCTTAGTATGCATTCTAGTCAACAACTTACCTTGTCCCTTTAAGTGTGTCAATGACTCTTGTTTTTCCAAGAAAGGTCGATTAAGAATTGTCGCACCTGGCATAAAATCAATGTAGTGCTCTATCTCCCTAAAGGTGGCAATCCACAAAAGACACCACTAGGAAACATGACCTCATATCCCTGCAACAAAGAGACAACAATACTAGGCAAACATACGTCAAGTCCGTTAGGATTAAGACTCGCCTTAGCACAAAAACTCACTTTTCTCTTTGTTTTTCTCTCACTTTCTTCACACTCTCTTTTCTTTCCACTCTGTTTTTCTTTTTCTCTCTCTTTTTCATAATTACTTTTCAACTCATTCTCTCTTTTGCTTAAGGTTTTAGTCTCACCCTCTTCTTTTTTCTCTCTCATTTTTCTGTCTTTCTCCATTTCGGTCTCACTGTTTCTTTTCTTCTCAATCTCACCTTCACTCTTTCTTTTCAGCACAATCTCACTTTCACTGTCACCTTCACTCTTACTATTAAGCTCATTCTCACTTTTTCTTGAGGTTTCAGCCTCACCCAAATCTTTTCCCTTTGGTGGTTCGGTCTTCTCCTTTGCTACAACTTGATCATTTTTGTCCCACTTTGGTTTCCAAGAAGTACTAGAAACCGAAGTATACCTTGATGTACCCTTTCCTTTTAGCCGTCTCTCCACCTTCATAGCCATGTGCACTATGTCCTCTACCTCCTCATAATGTTGCAACTCAACTACATTGGCTATCTCCCTATTCAATCCCCTCAAAAATCTTTTCATTATGGCCTCCCGATCCTCCACTACATTAGCCCGAATCATAGCTACCTCCATCTCCTTATGGTAGTCCTCTACACTCCTAGACCCCTGTATAAGATTTTGTAATTTTTTGTAGAGGTCTCTATAGTAGTGGCTAGGTACAAATCTCCGCCTCATGATAGCTTTCAACTCTCTCCATGTTTCTACAGGCCTCTCAAAATTCCTCCTCCTATTGGATACTAATTGATCCCACCAAATAATCGCATAATCAGTGAACTCAATTACAGCCAACTTCATCTTTTTCTGCTCAGAGTAATTATGACAATCAAACACCAACTCTATTCTTTTCTCCCACTCTAAATAAAGTTCAGGGTCAGTTCTACTTTGGAATGATGGTATTTTCATTTTGATGCTTCCAAGGTGCTTATCTACTCTATCTCGACCCCCTGAGTTTGCCCTAAGGCCTCTTCCATGCCTAACTCTTCTATGTCTACCCAATCCAACTTCAGATGTTAGCACTTCCTCATCCTCACCATACTCTCCATTCTCATACCCATTCTTAATATTAGGCTCATGTCGCCTCATATCTTTCTCTGCTTGCAGATTTCTAACCATTGCTTCTTGATTATCCATGCTATTCCTCACTTCACCTAACACCAAGTTCAACCGCTCAAACTCATGTTGCATGGTATGCAACACAAAGGATGAGTTATCTACTCGCCCCCTTGGTGATGAGCTACTCCGATGAGACATTAGAAGGTGCTGCACAGAAGAATGTTAGTGGTAAAAAAGAAAACCTCACACACTACCTTACGTGTTTCAACTCGAATAATGACACTCTACTCGTGTTTCACTCTTAATGGCTTTTTCCCGATAATAGTCTCACACTCTCTTGCCTTTTACCTCAATAGTTTTTCCACTCAAGTTCTTTCAGAACTAAATGAACTCAATCAAGACAAGGCAACCTTGTTTTATCCTAACTAGTAATTAGATTCAGGAAACAAGAACAAGAGAAACATGAAGGAATAAAAATGACACGAGAATCAATGAAGTTATACGAATGAAAGAGTAGCAATAAGACAAGATACCAACTTGAGTGATGTATGCAGCAGCCCCTTTGATGACAAGGTTCAATCAACAAATTTCTTTCTTTCTCATTGTTGTAACTATGTAGCAACTTTGAATATGCTACCTTCTCTTCTCTTCTCTTCAACTTCTTCTTTTTTTTTTTTCTTTTTTTTTTTTTTCGA